>NW_017732163.1:417420-522079 GCF_001890085.2 Hipposideros armiger
AAAAAAAAAGTCAATACTGTCCAGATGAATGTAACAGACTCCAGAATCTCTACAATGTATTATTTATAGTATCTAGGATAAAATCCAAATTAGTAGCTATAAGAAGAAAGAGGAGAAAGTGAATCATACTCAGAAGAAAAGGCAATTGATGGACACCCAACCTGTGATAAAACAGATGTTGGAATTAGTAAACCAGGACTTTAAAACAGCTATTGCATCTATACTGAAAAATGTAAAAAATATGTATTTGTAATTTCTTATCAGACAAATAGAAATTATGAAAGGGCAAAGTGGAACATATAGAGTTGAAATCTACAGTATCTGGAATTTGAAAATTTACTAAACGGGCTAACAGGACATTGAAAAAGACAAAGAAATAGTGAAGTTGAAGATAAATCAATAGAAATTATTTAATCTGAAAAAACAGAGAAAAAATATTTTAAAAAGTAAACAGATCCTTAGTTACAGTGGGTACAGTAGCAAACGTTTTAACATATTTGTAATTGAAGTCCCAGAAGGAGAAAAGAGAGAACACAAAAAATATTTGAAAAAATAAGGGCCAAAAAGTTCTCAAATTTAGTGAAAGACATAAATTTAGTTTCAGAAGCTCAGTGAACCACAAGCAGGATAAAAGGACCCTCTGGAGAACAGAAAGCTAGTCTACTCAATAAGATGGTCCTACGGCAGAGAAGAAGGGTTCACGTTAGCTTCCCTAAAAACATTTGAAGCCATTTTCATCGTTTGTGCTTCAATGGTTCACTTATTGCATGTTAATAAAAAGACACAAATTTTGAAAGTGATATTCTGAATTTACAGTAATCCAGCTATATTTTTGGTGAACATTCTTACTGCCTATTGGTGATAACAATACTGTATGGAACAAGGGAGCACAAGGGACCAGTAAGAGTCACATCATGGCCTGTGTTCCCCAACTGCCTAAAAAGCACATCCATGGAATATTTGATAGATGTCAAATTCACTGACTAAATCTGAAATTTCCAACAATCCCTGAATATCCTCTTTGTTTCCTGATACTATTCTGACCTACACAATAAAAAATAAAAAAAAGTTTTCATAATAAATAAAAAAATAAAGAGGGGCCGGCTGAGTGGCGCGTTGGTTAAGAGCTGGCTTGGGATGCTAGCTCTGAGCAGTAGGGTCTGGGTTCAGATCCCACATAAAGGCCAGTGACACTGCCCTCTACAGCTAAGATGGTGAACAACAGCTTGACCTGGAGCTGTGCTGCCATGAGTCGCCAGCCACGGCGTTGGCTGCAGCCCCTGCTGCAGTGGGCTGCCATAAACGACCATGTGTGTGGCCGGCAGCCAGCGTGAGCAGCCGGCAGCCGGTGTGAGCTGCCAAGAGCTGCCGTGAGCGGCCGTCCAGAGGCTGGCGACCGATATGCCTCATCCGGGAAGAGCACAATGATAATACCAACATGGGTCAGACGTCTTCCACAACTAGACTGAAGAACAAAAGGACAGCAACTTGTCTGTTCTCCTTCCCCCAACTCCCCAGCACTGTTTCCGTCCCCCAATTCCCCAATAAAAAAATCTTTAAAAAAGTAAAGAGTCCCTAAGGGTAGGCGCCAAGTCCCAGTGTCTACGGCCATACCACCCTGAACATGTCCGATCTTGTCTGATCTCAGAACCTAAGGGTAGATTCTGAGTTTATGGAGGAGAAAAGATCCTCACCGAGCAATACCAGACTCTGATAGTTCTCCAGCATCATACTCCTGTATAGACTCCTCTGAGCAGGGTTCAGCCAGTCCCATTCCTCCTGGGAAAAGTCTATTGCCACATCCTTGAATGTCACCAAGTCCTGAAATGCCACAAATACACTGTTGATTAACCAATGTTCATGTCCACACAAGTTCAAGCTGAAGTGTTAAGTTGTCCCTACATTATGTTAGAAATAGCCCTTGGAGAAGAAAAACCTTAAACACAAGCTCCAACCTAACATGGTACTTACTGAAGTGTTAAATTGCATTGTATACAGTTATACTAATCCATTTCTCATCATGGGGAAAATATGGACAGGTGGCCACAGGGCAGTAAACCAGGGCTTCAAGGCAGGACCTACACCTACGGTTGAACCCTCAAAAAACAACAATGAAAAAATATCTAAATTGATATTTTTGCAAATGGTATACTATGGGATTTAGTGTTCAGGTGGGACAAGCCCTGAACTGATGTAGGTAGCTTTTTTTCTTACACAACACAAATAATGAATATATTTAGAATGCAATTTCTTATGCAAGTCCATTAAGAACTAGCATGCCATGCCATATCAGAGTAAGCTGGAAAGCAATATGAGGAATCGCCCAGCATTAGACTACAACACATCCAACCCTCACACACTGCTGCTGAGACTATAAAATGGCACAGCCACTTTGAAAAACAGTCAGCAGTTTCTTAAAAAAGTTAAATGTGAATTTAGCATATGACCCAGCAATTCTACTCTTAGGTTAATTGACCCATGAGAAATGAAAACATGTCCAAATGAAGATTTACATTAAATGTTGAGAGTGGCATTATTCATGATTGCCAAAAAGTGCAATCAACCCAAATGTCCATCAACTGATGAAGAGATAAACAAAATTTGGTATACCTTTCAATGAAATACAATTAGCAATAAAAGTGAATGAAATGTTAATACATGTTGCAACATGGATGAAACTCAAAAATATAAAACTAAGTGAAAAAAGCCAGATGCCAAGGACTACATATTGTATGATTCTATTTCTATAAACTATCCAGAAAAGTCAAATCTAAGACAGAAAGTAGTTACTGGTGGCCTAGTTGTGGAGCTGAGAACAGAAATTAACCATAAATGGGCACGAGGGATCTTACTGAGGTGATGCAAATGATCTAAAATTGCATTACAATGATGGTTACACAACCCAGTAAATTTACTAGAAATCATGGAATTGTACACTTCAAATATTAAACTTTATGGTATGTAAATGATACCTCAATAAAGTTTTTTTTTTAATATATATTTTTTTTTCATTGGGGAATTGGAGGAGGGGAACAGTGTTGGGGAACAGGGGAAGGAGAACAGACAAGTTGCTGTCCTTTTGTTCTTCAGTCTAGTTGTGAAGGATGTCGCTTCAATGTCCCATGTTGGTATTGTGATCATTGTGCTCTTCCCGGGTGAGGCAGTCAGTCGCCGGCCATTGGACGGCAGCTCATGGCAGCTCCCTGCAGCTCCACTGCAGCCTACGCCTTCGTCTCCGGCGACTCACAGCAGCCCAGCTCCAGGTCAAGCTGTTGTTCACCATCTTAGCTGTAGAGGGCACAGTGTCACTGGCCCATGTGGGATCCAAACTGCCGGCCCTGCTGCATAGAGCTCATGCTCCCAAGCCAACTCTTAAACAATGAGCCACTCGGCCGGCCCCAATAAAGTTGTTTTTAAAAAAGAAACCTAGTATTATAAATTATCTAGAAAGTAATGAATAGGAGGCATTACTGCCAAGTGTATTCAATATTGTTTTAGACTGTCTACACTCTATAGTAATAATAATACATAATCCATTAAATATTAGTAAAATATTAGTTAACGATCTCTTTCCTGCAATGATATGAACATAGAGCTAAAATAGGACCATTGAGTCCCACAATTCCACAAAGAGTATTCACATCGAAGTCTAAGTGATTGTTATACGCTAACACTGTCCAACAAGCGCTGCCTACCCAAGGAAACTAGTTAAAAACAAAATATAAACCAATCAAGCAAACAAAAACTTCACTCAAAAGAAATTTTTAAAGGGAATATTTAAATTTAAAAACTTTAAATTTTGGGCTGGCCGTGTGTTGCGTGTGTTGCGTTGGCCGTGTAAGAGTTGGTTTGGGAGAGCTGGCTCTGAGCAGCAGAGCCCCGGGTTTGGATCCCACATGTGGGCCAGTGACACTGCGCCCTCTACAGCTAAGATGGTGAACAACAGCTCGACCTGGATCTGGGCTGTCGTGAGTCACTGATGACAGCGTAGGCTGCAGTGGGGCTGCAGTGGGCTGCCGTGAGCGGCTGTCCAATGGCCGGCGACGAGTTGCCTCACCCAGGAAGAGTGCAATGATAATACCAACATGGGCCAGTGAAGCGACGTCCTCCACAGCTAGACTGAAGAACAAAAGGACAGCAACTTGTCTGTTCCCCTTCCCCAATTCCCCAATGCTATTCCCCTCCCCCAATTCCCCAATAAAAAATCTTTAAAAAAAATAAAATAAAAACTTTAACTTTTAAAAGGAAATTTTTAGAAAGGTACCTGAGTGTAAGAGACACATTAATATATATTTTTTCCTTTTCTAACAACATGCACTAGAGAGGAAAATGGGAAAATATTCCATTTTGAATATGATGTATCTCTTTAAAACACTTATAGATATATTTAACAGAAAAAGTACCAAATCTATGAGAAGACAACTGTAGAATTTTCTTAAAGGCAATAAAACAAGACAAGAACAGGTGGAAAACACACTATTGAGAAACACATAGGCTTGAATAAATGTAAATACATACTCATTTTTTATTCTAATATAAGAAGATTCAAGCTTTCAATTCTTACATTAATCCATAAATTTAACGGATTCCATCCTGACCCATCATTACCTCTTATGTGGATTATTACAACATGTCTTCCTACTTCTGTCCTTGCTTCCTGAACAGTCTATTTTCAACCCAGCAGCCAGAGGAATACTCATGTTTCATCTCTGCTTGAAATCCCCCGTCTCCCCAACAAACACAGAGAAGCCCACATCCTTATAATAGCCTCGAGATTCAAAAGATGGGGCACTTATGACTTCTCTGATGTCATCTACTATCTCTCCTACTGGTTCTGTCCTTGCTCTTCCTGAACACAGAAGAGACATTCATGAGTGACGCTGCACATTCTGTTTCCGCTTTTACAACAAGCTTCCTCCCGATATCCATGTACTCACTATCTTATTTTCTTTAGATCTCTTCTCAAATGTCAGAGAGGCCTTCTATGATCAGCCTATAAACAATAAAATCCAGACCTCCCCTTACCCAGTACTCCCTCTCCCACTTACCCTGTTTTTTCTCTTTCCACTTCACTTTTCACCATTTGATGTAAACCAATTCATTTCTTTATGTCTATTGTATTTCCCCCTTCTAGAAAGTAAGCTCCACAAGGGCAGGCCCTTTCCTTTGTTCTTCGCTGCAGCCTCAGACTCTAGAAGAACACCAGGCCCTCAAAAAGTATTTGCTGAATACATAAATCCCAATTTAAAATAATCAGTGAGTCTTTTAAAAACTGCCTGATTCTAAAGTTTGCTGGAAAAAGAAACTTATAAGAACAGTCAGGAGAATCCTGGAAAGATGAGTAATGTGAAAGTATTAGGTGTTGGTCCTTCCACATTATAAAATATCATTAGTGCCCAAACACGAGGCAGAGATTTCTCCAAATGTGTTTTATACCATGGATTATTTCCAAGGTCTCCCATGCTGGGAGAAAGCAGGGTTCATAGCACAAGTAGATGTAACTCTCACAGCTGACTTGAGGAAGAACAGCAGCAATAAATGCTAATCTAGAGTGTTTACAAATAACTATAATCTGACAAAGACAGGTCCTGGTAAACATACCAGGCTTTTGGTTGTGAACCCAAAGGAAGGACTACACCCCTGGGTTAACAATGAACCGGAAATAAGCCAGCTTTCACCAGGAGGGAGGCCCAGCCTCTAATCACTTCAGCTCCTGATTGCATTAAGACTTGTTCTTAGCATAGCTGTCTGCCTGAAGCAAAAGTTAACCCTCTCCACTGTAGAGAAATGGCTGAGTAGCACTGGATTATAACCTAAGGTATAAATAAATGTGCATGAGTCCATACTGATACATATAAATAACTGAATAAATGAACGGGGGAAAAGAGATAAATCTCTTATACAGAAGAATTTCAAATGTGTTAGTTAGAAACTCCACTCTCAAGGTAGAACATAGCTTTCTACTCCTTAGGTGTGGCTTTCTTCCAAAGGGTACAGTATGGAAAGGTGAAAAAAAATAAAGTCAGTGGAGAAACCTGACAAACACTACCTCCCCATCAGTATTAAGTCATGTTGATGGTATAGACTAATACCTTTGATAGGATGTGATAAAAAGGCAACTTTACCTCTGTGATCATCCTTCCAAAAACACATTACTCCAGTCTAATGAATACCTACTGATATGATCACCAAAAAGGAGGAAAGTATGAGATGCTGTCACAGCCAAGAGGAGCCCTGAGAGCTAGAACTACTAAATGTGACATGATATTCTGGATAGGACTCTGGAACAGGAAAACGACATTAAGTAAAAATGAAGGAAATCTGAGCAGTTAATAATAATGAATCAACGTTGGTTCATTAATTGTAACAAATGCCCCATACTAATGTAAGATCTTAATAACGGAAAGCTTTGTGTGGTGTATATGGGTGCTCTCTGTATTACCTTTGCAAATTTTCTGTCAATATAAAACTGTTAACCAAAATCAATTTTTAAAAATTTATTTTTAAAACATAAACCCTATCAAAAGGAAGACATCACAGCTTCATATTACCTAAGATTTTTTTTTTAACATACAAAGTCCAGCACTTAACCCAAAGTAATGAGGCACATAAGACAAAATGAAGAGGAAAAATAATGAGAAAATAAAAAGAAACTCACAGGAGATCCAGATAACGGAATTATCTGACAACATGTCAAAATAATTACAATGAATATTTTTAAGAAATTAAAAGGAAAGATGGTGACTTTAGGCAGAAAATGGAAATTGTATAAAATAATTAAATAGACATTCTAGAACTAAAAATGCAATCATGGAAGTTTAGAATTCAATGATGGATTTAACAGGAGATTAGAGTTGCAGAAAACTGAAACATAAGTAACATATAAAACAGAGTGGAAAAAGATCTAGCATTTATATAATTGTAATTTTGAAGGAGAGGAAAGGATCAGAGCTAATATTTAAAAAGACAGTGACTGAAAAATCCCCCAAACTGATGAAAAACACCAACCTATCCTGAACACTGACTTAAAACAAAAGAGTAATAAAATAACATTTGAAGGCTGATAAAAGAGTGTGTATGTGTGTTTGGGGTTGGTAATGGACTACATCTTTATTATCCATATTAGTAGGTGCATAGATAATACCAAAAACTAAATCAAGAACTAGTGTTCCAAACATATTATTCAGGAGTATGAAGGTAAATAACAGCTGAGACAGTTAAGTGGTAACATTATGGAGATCTGTAACTTATTCCTATAGGACAAATGAGGGGAAAAAATCCTAATGGTATGCTAATTGGTGCTTGTAACTTCGAATACAATGTCAATAACAACATCATACATGCAAACTCTCAAAGTTCTGTATTTCTGGAAAATGACGTTAGATGATTCATAAAGTGGCTCTCATGCTGAGAAAGACAGATGTCCAAAATGCACATAAATCTTTTTGATAACTAATTAACTCCGACAGACAGGAAAAAAAAGCAGTGTTTTAAAATTAATATGTGACTTTTAATATAAAGTGTGTAATTAAAACAAATAAGTGGGCACTGATGATCCTCATTTTAAAGAAAGTATGGAAATGTTCTACAAAATACCTGAAACTTCCCAAAACTTCTCATTGGGAAAATTCAGGGCTCCTTTTACACTCAAGTTTCCTGCAAATGATATATATTTATATTACAAGGTTAAAAACAAGTAAAATGAAAGTAGCCCAGCAACAAAATCAAATATACGCAAATGCAGAAATTCAGTGTAAGATACAGCCAGTCCAAACCAGTGAGAAAGAGGTGGGATTATTCAGTAAATACTACTGAGTCAACTGGACAGGCAACTGGAAAAGAAGCCTCTGCCTTATCATGATAGGTTAAACATTTAATGTAATAATATAATGTAAATTAAAATTAATGTAAAAATTTTATGTAATTTCAGCCTCACCCTCAAACAAAAAAATCACAAAAGTCAACTCTCAATTTATCAGAAACCTAACTGTTAGGTGAAAAATAGAATATCTACATACCCTAGGGGTAGACAAAGATTTCTTAAAAGGGACACAAAAAACACCAATTAAGAAGGAATGAGAGTATCTACGTATACAGAGAATAGCCCAGAATGAGCAGCTGAGAATATTTACTATCTGTTAAGAGAAGAACTGGGAAGAAAGAGGGAGGACTTAAGACTTTTGAATTTTGTACTATGTGCATATATCACTTATTTCAAATTTGCAATAATTAAGTAGGATATTTTGGGTAAACAAATGAGACTGGGAATTAATACACAGAACATAAACAAAAATGTTTAAGAATTTAAGGAAATAAATCCATCTGGAAGTATGGTTCTGATGCATTCTACGAATAGGAGAGGGCTATCTGATGCACACTTAACTTGGAACCCAGCTCAATCGCACTGAGGTACCTCCACTCTGTATAATAGAAACTTTTCCCAAGTGTCAACACTGAATTAAAATGTACAAGGTGGAAAGAACAGGGGGCTCATAAGGGCTCTATGTTTCATCACACTCAGTTTTACTTATCCATTACGCAGTTCAAACACAGGGCCCTCTGGGAGAAGTGGTCACCAGGCCCTTGGACAAGACTGTTCGTCAGGGAATTTTCCAAAAAAAAGAAGCATTACTAAGTCCTAAACAGTTAGACTGCCTTTCATGGAGGAGAAAGGAAATTACAACTAACCTGGGCTATGGTTTTCACTAGTTCAACAGTCATTCTCACCTTCTTTTCCTGGCTTCTCTCTTGGAGAATAGCAGAGTCCTGGGAGGGCAATGCTGGAAGAAGAGAAAGGATAGCGAGCCATGAGGCCTTCCCTACACTCCCAGTCACCAGCCTAAAACGTGTCTTCTTCTTCCTCCCAGCTTTCTTTGGTCCCACTGCCCACATAACTGGGAGATTATGGGCAACCAACCTATGGGTGTTGAGGGGGTCTAATTTATAACTGTCTCTCTTATATTTGAGGTCCAAAATTTAATGGTTTTTTTTCCCTAAAAGTTGCCTTCCCATTCTTTGGTCTTAGTACAAATAAAAATAGTAAGAGATGTTCTAGATACTCAGCATAGATTATAACGTTACTTTATTTTTGAAATAATCCTATGAAGTGGTTATCGTGATTTCCTCTAATTTACAGGTTGATGAAGACTCTCTCCCTTCCTGCATTTCTGCTTTGACACAGTCTGTTCGAAAATCCGACTCCTAAATTCTACCAGAGGCCAGAGTTATTGTCCTTCTACCCAAACCTCCACAGGCTTCGCCTTCCTCTCACCTGGGACAATGAATCCTTTTGCACCCAATTCTACCACCTTTGTCCTCAGTCCTTTGGTTCCCACTCCTTTCTGTCACCCAGAACTGAGGGTGTCTCCTGTTACCCCACCTCTTGCTTCTTACTGGAACTCCTAGACTGAGGGCAGGGAATTCTCTAGGATTCTTATCCTCACAATTCACAATTCCAAAAGCAGCACGCAGAAAGTGCCAAAGCTATCAATCTTCCAAGTGGTCTCCCCATACACACCATCCACACAAGGCCAGTTACAAGCATACACGGTGACAAACAAACACTAACACAAGATCCCACATATTTCCTGACCACACAGAGGACATGATCACAAGAACCCAAAGGAAGGCACATCACAGGCAGTCACATACACCATGGTCTGAGAGAGGCCATGGATACAAACACCCGGCGACACACACCCGCGCGACTCACTGCCTCTTATCCGGGTGTCGTTCACTCATGCACAGCCCACAACCTCACAGAGGCTGTACTGACAAGCCTACAGTCTCTGTTACACACTTTGATGTCACACACACACAAACCATGTCGTTAGTCTTGCCCCCTTTCTCACACACAGGCACGATGGTCTCATGCTTCAGTCTCTCACACAATGGTCTCTTTCAGAGAGACGGATGTCGCTCAAACTGTCTCACACACACATACACACGTTCTGGTATCTCACATTCTAATTGCTCTTCCTCGTACACAAAACACATACTGGTCTCTCTCACCCTCAGACACACACACTCTCACAAAACCTCACGTGCCGGACACACACGTACCTGTCTCACACGCACAATGGTCTCTCATTACACACTCATGTCAACACACTCAGGTCTCTCCCTATCACACAAACCACATTCTCTCCCACTCAGTCTCGCCGGGGACTCTCACGCTCTCCAGTCTCTCCCACACACGACATTCCAACAGCCCCACAGCCTGGAATGCCGTGGGAGCCGCGGCCTCAGTGTACCCACCCTGCAGACCCAGGGAAACGCGCCGCGCGGGCCTCTGGGAAATGTAGTCGGCCGAGGGACGGGCTCCCGGCCCGGATCAGGACGGCTCACCTCCCCTGCCAGACTCTCGGGCTCTGACTCGCGACCACCTAAACGAACCACCGGCTCTGCCCGGAAACCAGCAACTCTCAACCTAAGGACTCCAGGGATCGATGCCCGAGTTTTGAGTGCGCAGGCGCCGAATTTCCCCTGGTAGGCGGAGCCCGACGCGAGGGCGGAAGCAGGGCGTGGTTTAGAGGGGCGTGTTCTTAGTTGCGAAAGGGAGGAGGAAGCATAGCTTCGGAGCGTGCGTGCGTGCACCTGTACGTCACAATTCTCGAGGGGCGTGGTCCGGGATGCAGGGGTGTGGCGGGGCTGGGTGCTAGTGTACGTAGGCGCGTAGAATGCGACCTACCCTGCCTTCTCCCTCCCCTTCCTTGGAGACCAGAAGCGTCCCTAGTTACTGGATCCAAAAGCCTCAGAGCCGAGAGCTTGGCGGCTCAGCCCTTGGAGTGATTCTGGTGTGGCTTTGTGACCTGTGTCCCTGTGACCACGCCATTATGAGCACCCAGCCCTCTGAGCCTATCTGACAGTAAGAACAGAAACTGGGAGCCGAACCCCGACTGTATTTGATCAATTCTGTAACTACAGCAAATTAGTAAATTTCTTACCTGTATAATGGGAATGTTATTATTAGTGTTCAGAGGCAGTGAATGAGAGGGCACCTAGGATGGAACCCCGTTCTGCCCCTTACTAGAGTGGAAATGGTCCCTGGTGTGGGGGACTAAGAAAAGTGTGGAATTAATACCTGCATTGAAAGTTGAAGCAAATTTAAAAAAAAAAGCCTTTCTTAGAACTTACTTTCAAGTGGCTGGAGACAGACCACAAATGAATGAGTAAAATAAATAGTATATCGAATGGTGAAAATGGCTATGGAGAAATATAAAGCAGGGACAAAGAATAGAGAGTAGAAAATATTAGAATGTTTGTTGTCAAATAAACGAGTAAAGAAGTCAAAAGAAATAATGGAAACCATCCAGAATCCCAGAACGTAAAACTGCTGCTAACACTATTAACATTTTTAGCTTCTAGCTTAATACATATTTTTCTTTCACACCAAGGTTGAGATTTCTACACATAAAATAATTTAGAAAATGGGATAATGTAGTACATGAGTTTTGAAACGTTTTTCTCTATTAAATATCAGGAACATCTTTTCATATCAAGTATTCTTTATCTCAATGTTTAATGATTACAACATAAAAATTGATTGTCACAAATGATTTAAATAAACTGCTATTGTCGGGCTCAAAATCCTGCATACTGAGCAAATTCTTAACCATCTTTTGTATTTCCTGTCTTAGCCAACTTCCGGTCCTGTTGATGCAGTGTGGATGTCTGGTGAATAAGTATCATTCATTTCTGGGATCAGAGATGCTCAGATTTGTGGGGATGTAAGAACTAAAGAGAGCTGTAAACTGTTGTTACTGAAGAACCACAACAAGCATTTGGGATGGACAAAGTTACATTCTTGTACACCAGCATCTACCTTCTAGAGTCTCTAGCATCTTCCATAGGGCTATTTGGGCCAATTTTCCTGCAGGTAAGAAATAGAAACTGTGCACAAAATGTGAAAAACAGTTCCCTGAAAGCACCAGAGAATGATCAAAGGAGAAAAAAATTGAAGAAATAATGATCAAAGTTTTCTCTATTTGGTGAAAGCATAAAATTGCAGATTCAAAATGCTCAGGGAAAGCCAAGCAGAATACAATGAAAACCACATTGAAGAACATTATAAGAAAACTGCTGAAAATCAAAGATAAAGAGGAAATTTCATAGTAGACAGAGAAAAATGATACGTTAACTACAAGGGAAGCATTATGTGTATTGACTTCTCATCAGAAATTATGGAGGTCAGTGGAATGACAGACATCTTTAAAGCACTGAAATAAAGGAAAAACCAACCACCAACCCAGAATTCTATATACAATGAAGTAACATTTTCAGGTAAAAGTCAACTACGAGAATTCCTCATGAGCACACCTGTACCCCCAAAATACGCTGAAGTAGTTCTTTAGGCAGAAGGGAAATAATAGATGAAAACTTCAGGAAAGAATGATGATGTTCTGAAATAATATACATATGGGTAACGGTTAAAATTTTTTCGTCTTATTTTTCCTGTTGGGGCCCCATAATGGGAGGCCGTGCTGGGTGGTGGGAGTGCTGGGGGGAAAAAAAGCCTCATTGTTTCCCCCACCATCCAGACTCCATTCCCTCCCCTTCACTTCCTGCACTTTTTCAAGCTCTCAGCCAAAGGACAGCTAATCCCGCACCATGCTTGTGTTAAACTCAATAATGGCTATGTCCTATGTCTGTCCTGTAAATATCCACTAAAGATCAGAGGAGCTTGTTTCATTCCGAGACTGCCACATATAGCGGTGATCCCTGTACTCTCCTGGGTGATCTAATGAAAACACTATGGAATCACAGGATGAAAGGGGGTGGGGAGTAACGCTTAGGGTGGGAATAACGGTTGCTCAGAGGCTGTTTTGCAGTACAGCAGCGCCATCTTGCGGACAGAGGCACCAAGTACAACAGTTCTGTCTTCTGGAAGCTGCGATTTTCCACCTGGAAGCCTGGTGATTCTCCCTCCCTCTGACATCCCCATTTAAAAACAAGTCAACTTAGACTGAATAATTAGAAAGCAAGGGACTCAAATGGCTTTGATGGCCAAATGAAAATAGGATACTCCAGTGTAGCCGGTCTGACCCTAGCATCCTCAGTTTTACATGAACAAATGGCAGCTACCCTTTCAGGAAATTTTCATCCCTCCCTCTCTGCCCTACTAGCTCAAATGGGGTTTTTTCAGTTTCCCTTGAAATGCTGGGGCCTGAGTCATCGATGTTTCGGCTAAGATGAAAGCTGATGGTATCTGCTGATGGAGGCAGCTACTCAGACCAGTGCAGTAAGGGTCAGGTAGCAGAACAGATAACATGAAATGCTATCAGCCTTGCCTCAGACAATACGCTAAGGACCAGACCTTACAAAACACTAGGACTCTGGAGGAGCAATGGCCTACTTACTACCCAGACAGGACAGATAAGAAAGGGCAAGTGATTTTATTGCAATTTTATGTACTTTGAAAATCACAGCACTTTTCTGAGGGGGAGAAATAGGTCAGATTAACTTGTCTCACATTTTAAGAGATAGGATGTACAAAGCAATACAAAACTAAGCATATTACTGTTAAAAATAATACTGGGATCTTAGGTGTGACCTTTTCCCATCCCTAACAGCCAGAAAACACAATTCATATAAAACAATAATTCCTTATGACTCAGCCATAAAAAATAATGAAATCTTACCATGTGCAACAACATGGATGGGCCTAGAGGGTATTATGTTGAGTGAATATGTCATACAGAAAAAGACAAATACCATATGATTTCACTTATACATAGAATCTAAAGAATGAAATAAATGAACAAACAAAACAGAAACAGACTCGTAGATACAGAAAACAAACATGGTTGCCAGATTTTTTTGGGGGGGCGGGGCTGGCTGAAAAAGGTGAAGGGGTTAGAAAGTACAAATTGCCAGTTACAAAGCAGTCACTGGGATGTAAAGTACAGCATAGGGAATATAGTCAATAATGTTGTAATAACTATGTATAGTGCCAAGTGGGTACTAGACTTATGGGGGGTTTGCTTCATAAGGTTTATAAATGTCTAACCACTATGCTGTACATGTGAAACTAATATATTATTGTATGACAACTGTAATTGAAAAAATCTTTTAAAAAATTAGTTTTAAAAAATTAGTGTATTTCTGGTCAAGATGGCAGAGTAACTTTATGACCCAGGAATATCTTTCTCAAGCAACTTGGGAGCCATCTCTTTGAAATGTAAATATCAAAGGAGATAGCGCCCCATCTCCCAGTTCCTGTGGAAGGGTAGGAGCCTAACCTCAGTGAGCACCTTACTATAGTTTGCAAAAATCCCTCCTGTCATAAAGACATGAGTTTGTTTTTCCTCTGGATGAAGCCAATAAGCTAATAGATAGTCACCCCAATTATCAGGTGAATTTAGGATGAACTATGTGTGACAAATGGTGCCATCAAATCCTCTTGAAGATTAGATACTGTTTATCTTGAAAACATGTATGTAATGGGTTTAATCTTGGCCACATTGGTGGGTGGGTAGGGGGAGTATTTTTCTGTTTTGTAATGTCTTAATGTATTACTTGTGATGCATATCACATTCTGGAGTAGTGCTTATTCAATAATAAAAAGTGTTTCTGTTTCTACTAAAAAAAAAGAAAATTAGTGTAGAAAGCAATCTATTTTGTAAGAACAAGAAATAACAGGGAGCATTTTCTCAATCCGTTGAGATTTTGCTCCCCGGCAATTGTCGACAGTTTGGCTCAAATAAACTCATATGAGTTTTCAAAAAAAAAAAAAAGAAAAGAAAAGAAATAACAAAATGCTCCCTAGGTGTATGTGTCTATGTGTTGTGTGTATATTAGCATGAATACAGGTGGGAATGCACACCTATTATATTATTACCGTTCATCCTTTTGGGTATTGAGAATGAAAACATGTGCAAAGATTGTGGACAGAAAAAGGGTTCTACGTAAACTGACAGGGTGATCTGATCATAAATCTTTAACTGGGCAGGTCATCGTGGTGGGTAGTCACATCCCAGGCTTATAATTTTATTAGTAAATGGCTTATCTTTGCCTTAAGCAGCCCTGTCCATGGTTTCTGTGCAACTAGGTGAACACACCTTTGAAATAAGCGTCACCACCTTCAAGAGAGCACAATCCATTACCTATCCTGAAATCTGATCCCTGCCATGCTTTTCCCCACCTTTATGTAATCTTCTTTACATTCCTTCCTTAATCTCAAATGCATGAAAAAGCTACAAAACTGTCATTTTCAGGAGCATTTGAGATCCTGCTTCCCAGCAATTCTTTTGGCTGAAATAAACTCTTATAAAATTCTTTACAGGTTTGGATGTTCTTATGTTGACAAGAACATTTTTTCCTCTTTACAGCATATCACCAGATATTTGATAAAATGAACCCATCTTGGTTTTATAGGTTTAGAAGATTTTAAAATATCACATTCTCTAACTAGTCATCATCACCAAATCCAACTGTTTCAGAATAAAACATTCATAAAATGACACAAGACAGGTATGGATAATGAGTGATACAAAGTTTCAGACAATGAATAGGCAAATATTTGGAAACAGGGCCTTTAAAGAGGTAAGATGGGGTCACTGGGGTGGGCCCTAATCAAGTATGTCTGGGGTCCTTATAGAGATTAGGACACAGACACACACACAGGGAGGACCATGTGAGGACACAGAGAGATGGTCATCTACTCGTCAAAGGGAGAGGCCGCAGAAGAAACCAACCCTGCCGACATCTTGATCTCAGACTTTCAGACTCCAGGTCTGTGAGGAAATAAATTTCTGTGTTTATGCCACCCAGTCTATGGCACCTTGTTATGGCTGCCCGAGCAGACTCATACAAGGGTCTTGGCCCAGCATGGAAGTTCATTCTTCTGCCTTCTGTCACAGCATAATCAGAAGACTCTGGACTATCTGATTATTCTGCAGAATATCACATTGGTCCACTCTGTGGATGACATCATGTTCATGAGACCTGGACAACTAGAGACGGCCAGTAGCCCAGATGACATGGTAAGACACACGTGCTGCAGAATGTGGGAGATGAACTTGATGAAGATTCAGAGAGAAGATTTTAGGGGTCCTATTTTCCAGGGCCCTCTGCCATCCCCATCAAAGTAAGTGAAGGACACATGTTTGCACATGGTACCTCTTAGAACCAATAAATAAGCACAGTGCTTGAGAGGAGGTAGCCTCTTCCATCCTTGGAAATAGTGCTCTGATCCGCTCACACGGTTACGTGGAAAGTACTAGTTTTGAGTGAGACCCAGAACAAGCTTCAGGTTGTCACTAGCAGCCTCGATGCCTGGGCCATTGCTGGGCAAACACCACAGGACTAGAGGTATCTGTGGTAGGAAAAGATACCACATGGGACCGCAGCAGAAGAGCTGTAGCTCAGACCCCTCCCTAGATTTATGTCATCTGCCTGACACAACCGTATGCAATTTAAAAAGAGCTCTTGACATGATACTTGGTACCAGGAGAGACTCACTGCTTGAGGGACACTGTAATGGACTGAATGTCTGTGTCCCCCTAAATTTGCATGTTGAAATTCTAACTCCCAATGGGATAGTATTTGGAGGTGGGGCCTTTGGAAGGTGCTTAGGTCATGAGGGTGGAGTCCTCATGAATGGGATTAGTGTCCTTAAAAGAGAGACCCCACAGAGCTCCCTCACCCCTTTACCATGCGAGGACACACAGAGGCTGTCTATGAACCAGGAAGTGGGTTCTCCTTTTTCACTGAAATGAATCTGCCAGCGCCTTTATTCTGCACTTCCCAACCTCCAGAACTGTGAGAAATGTCTGTTGTTTAAGCCACCCGGTCCCCATCTAGGGTATTTTTGTTACGGTGTCCCAAATGGAGTAAGACAGACACCAAGTGCTTACGTGGCCCAAACTGCCAACATGAGCTGGGTCCTGTCCAAATCACCAGCTCTCAGCTGGGATGGACCCAGCAGCCATCTCAAGGAGATGTGAGGCGTTCATCCAGGATTGGGCTTGAACAGATCTAGAGGGCACAGGTAAGTTGCACACACAAGTGGCCAGGCCCTCACACCATCCACCACTGATGTGCCAATCCCTGGCCACTCCGATGCTTGTACAGTAGTCACCCTGATTCAGATTCTCTAAGTTGACTCCTACTTGCAAAAGGTATTTAAGAACACCTCTTAATTCCCCTTACTAAACAGTAAATGCATTTATGGGGTATATTCTCTTAGAAAAACCCCATTCTTGGTGAGAATTATAGACTGAAAATGTTTATTAATGGAGTAGCACTTGGATGGATATATTTATTCAATCAATCAGAGGACAGAATGAATACTTTTTGGATAAAGAAAACAGAAGTGTTGAGGAATATTTTTGAAAAAACAGCCTTATGAAGGAAGCCAAGCTGATGAAAAACAGAAACTAAACATAAAAAGCTGACCATAAGCAAGGGGGAAGGGCACACTTACATTTGGAGGCTGGAAGTAATAGTTTAAAAAGATAGGAGAGTAGGGTGATCAATGAGGATGAAAAGTGAATCCACTAGGGAGTGCTGAAGGGAGCTGTCCAGTACCTCAAAGCTGCTGGAGCACCAAGGAGCAGCTGGCATTCTGCATAAATCGCCTTCCCTCTGCTTGGCTCCCGACTCCCTGCCTGTGGAGATCTTCCCTGCTCACTCATCGCCCAGGGCTGTTCACCTTGCTAGCACAAGAAAGGGACATCGGGCTGGAACAGAAATGCCTGCAGAAAGGAAAAGAAACAGCAAATTGGCCATGCCAGCAATAGCCAAGAATTCAGGTCCCCACCGCAGGAATCAGGATCCAAGACCCTCCAAGAATGGCCAGATGAAGTTTAAAGGTTTTCTGAAGGACAGGAAAGAGGAAGTGGTCCATTTCTAACTCTGTTCTTTATGGGACATGGAACAATAAAAAATGAAATGGAAAACAAAACAAAATGAATAAAATAAATAAATAAAATAAATGATAAAGCAAAAGAAAACAAAGTAAATAAAATACTATAAAACAAATGAAACAAAACAAAAAAACATAAAATAAAATAAAGGAGGTCCTCCAGAGATTTCCAGCAGGAAGAGGAAGATACACCAGAAAACAGATGCTGAATCAAGGTGTTGTTGCCCTTACCCAGCCTGACCAGGTTCTGATAAGTCTCTGACCTCACAGCTGTGTACAGCTCTATCTAAGGGTTCAGGAACCCCCACTCTTCTAGGAAGAAGTCAGTGGCAGATCTCAGAATGTCACTGATGGCTGAAGTGGCACTTTCTCTTCCCCGCGGCCCTGGGGGGAAGGGCGAAGTCTTGCCTGGGAGAAAGCATGCGTTGTATAGACTCTGTGGTGTGTACTATAGGACCCAGAGCTTTGGGCCAAGCATCCGCACATGTGCAGACAGTGCAAACCAACTCTTTGGAGAGAAGATGTATACTACATGATGCACCAGAAGCTTAGAACTGGCTGTGGAATTCTAGATTTCTCTTGAGAATGCATTTCATAATTTTCTAAAATACTAAAAAACATATTTGTATAAATTTGTATATATATGTAATGGAAACTGTTCAACTAGTAAGAAAAAAAGAAGACTCACTTGTTTTAATGTTTCTCTTTGGACATGGGATAAAGCTCGCACACTTTAAAATCTGCAGTATTCACAAGGGTCTCTGTTTGACTAAATGACTGTTCCTCTCATTTCCTGACATCTCCACTACCTCTGTCTACTCCATTGTATGTAGCTGGGTTTGGTCCGACCTAAAACACATGAGGACAAGTCAGCTTGACTATAGCACACACATCCTGGTAACAGTCTCGAAGCTTTGACTCACCTGGGATGTACTTTCTAGAAGTCCAGTGGTTATTCCCTACTTCACAGGGCCCCTCTTTTGAAGAACAGACTCCTGTGACTACAGAGCTGAGAAGGAAAAAATAAAAAAGCCTCAAATCTCTTGCCATTCCCTCTTATCTACTATTGCTGTGAAAAATCAAAATAGAGTCCAGTATTGTTTCATGAAATAGCTATGTATGTAAAGCAGCCGCCATGTGCCAAGGGAGCTGAGAGGCCAAAGAACAGCGTGGACAAGTCCAGCTTGTTGGTTTAAAGAGTTTGAATACAGAATTTACAGAAACACAGTCCTGGCTGTGAGGTTACTTTCCCTAGAACCGCTTTTCATCCACAATGGAAAAATAAAAGTAAAAAAGGTATGAATGACACAGTTATATATAAATATATATATATATATATATAGTAATCTTCCTTACAGAAATGAGGTACACAGAGCATTTCCAAATAACAAATAAGCTATCTATTTGATTTGCTAAACAAACTTTTCTAAAGTTATAATAAATGTTGTATGGGTTCAGAATGAGGCACCGCAACATATGCCTCTGTGGTATCAACCAAGACCCTGCAGGCTCAAGAGAAACTTCTGCCTCTCCCTTAATGACCTAGAACTTGAATTACAAAACTTGCCCATATTAACAGATTGGAGGTGATCTACTATATGGCAGGGCATCTACTAATTACTGAATGTGTGCCCTCCTGCAATGACCTTCTGAAGCCCTCATCCCTAGCACAGAATGTCCTATATACCCATGGTCCCTTTCCATCTCTGACTCTCTCATGTATGCAGGGTTCCCACACATACATATGCATTAAATTTGGTTATTTTCTCTGGTTAATCATTTGATTATTACACTGGCCAAAGAGGACCTTGAGGGTACAGGAAGGTTTCTTTCCCCCGCCTCACTGAGGAAGGGCATCCAGCCCTTAATTCAGCAGTGGCTCTTGGGTGTGTCTTCTTTTCCTATTGGGAATCCTTGGTGAGGCTCTGAATGTCCATGGAATGTGAAAACTGAAATGAGCACCTTCCTTGACACCCATCTGCCAGATATTCTTCTGAATTTTGTTGTTTTTTTATGGTAACCTCTATCCTAATTACAACATAGCTGTGTCAGAACATGCAAGTCACCTCAGCGTGGGTGGCTCTGTTTATTTTCACAGGCCTTTCTAAGTCTGGTGTGATTTTGCTATTGCAGCCCAGGAAAGAGCCATGGGGTGATATCAAGTGGTAATAGGTGGGTAAAAGGAGCCAAGCAGGGGGAAAAGCCATGCACACCCTAGACCAGCTGGGTCTAGAAGGCATTAGCACCTTTAAGATGTGAAAGACACCATCTTGAAGTGTTTCAGGTGTGTGAGGAATTGAGGCTGTTTGAGTCTGAGCTCCTATGGGGACACTAACCTGCTGCTGTGATCACCCAACATTTACACCTTTTATAAATGCCCGCAGCCTCAGAAATGGCAGGTGTGTCTCTCCTCCGTATCTAAGCTTAGGTTCCTTTAAACTCCTGATCCGATCTCTCACCAGCACATCTTTCTTTTTTTGTGCATTCTTGTATAAGGCTCTGTATTTTTACAAAACACTCCTCTTTGATGCTGCTGTTTTTTTTTTATTGTAAAACGACCTATATAGTTGTCTGATTTAATGGATGTACTTATTGACCATGCATTCACTAACAAACATTTATTCCTTTTTAAAAATTGGCCAGGTGTTGTGGGCCCCCGAGATCACCTCTGTGTTATGTGATTCATTACAAGCAGTCACAGGACTCAGCATATAGTTGTATTCTTAGCTACAAAATTAGGAGACAGTCTATGAGGACACCCTCATTTCTGACACCAATTGCACATTCAGGAGTTCCCAAGAACACCCTCAGGTTTAATAATTCACTAGGACTCACGGAACTTACTCCTCCTGGCAACGCATGACAATGTGCAGAGTACGGCCAGCCAGGAAAGCCTACCTGACCCCAGGTGTCCATTCCTTATTGGGGCTGTTGTGTAGACACGGTGGCCCCTCTGGCACTGTCATACAAAGCCCCACTATAAATCACATTGTTTGACTCTCTAGTATGGTCTAAGCTCCCAATGGAAAGAGAGATACTCTAATTAGGCAGGACAGGCAGTACATCCCAAAGGGTCACAGGTTACCTCTCAGGAGCCGAAGGCAATGGCTAGATCTGTCTTTGGCAAAGGTTCCATTCTTTACTACACAACAGCTTAGATTTATTTTAGCAAAAGAATATAAAGCCAAGTCAGCTCATGGGACAGTCTGGAGGAAACCAGGTGCAAGCTCCCAGGGGTGCTCTCCCCGTGGAGTCCCACAGGACATGTTTCATTCTTCCAGGCAAAGGTTGTGATGGACGTGAGATAGAATCTGCTGGACAACATCAGAGACCCCATGCCTAGGAGTTTTATTGGAGGCTGTTCACAGGTACCCTCTTGCCTTGTATGTGCTAAAACTCCACTCGAAGGCAGGTTTTCAGCATAAGTGACATTGTTTGTACAAAAGGTTAAGGCACAGTGAGCCACTCTTACCAGTTCTAGGAATAGCAGGAACCCTCCCCAAAATCCCAGTTCCTAGACCCCAGTGAAGGGGCCACCCTTGCAAGCAGGCCTTTCTGAGGAGAGCAATCTCAGGGCCGCTATGTTAAATTCTTTTCTGAGTTTTTTTAAACGTAGAGAAACTTGCAATGATTTTATATTTGAGTGGGAGAATTGAGACTTGCTTCCATGAGCCTTGTGCAAAGTAGAAACTACAATTCAAAGGGTCAAAATAGGTTGTTTTGATGGTGGACGTGAATATAGGTTGTTTTGAACTTGGTGACATTTAAGTTGGAAAAAAGTGAGGAAATAGAACAGATTTGTGATGCATTTATCAAGGAATCATTTAGAATAGAGATATAGCTTGAACTATAAGTTGGAAATGTGAAATGTGTAACTGGGTCCCAGTAGATGAAACAGGGTCAGAGATGAATGTGTATGTCACATGCACTGTGACAGCCTTAGCAAAGGAAGAAATGGGCTGGCTGTGGATAGCAGAGAACTGACTAGCTGGTAGTAGGAGAAACAAGAAAATTATGTGTTATTACTTCTAAAAAGACATTTTAGTCCATGTTTTCTAAGAAAAAGGGAACAATAAAATTCCACATTATGCGTATGGTCAGATGGATCTGATTTCTTATTTTTTGTGTTAATAATTATTTTTTAAGTATTACATTTCAGTTCTACATATGTCGTCATATCATTCTTCATTGCAAGGATCAGTGGTTTTTAAACATTTTCCTATTTTTTAGTTAAGCTGCCTAAACTGGAAGAATAATCACCCTTGGACAGGTAGGTTCTTTTAAATTCCTGAAAAGTAATCTTATCATTAAAAAATATTTTAATGATTATATTACTGGTTTAAAATTATTTACATTTTGAAGAGAAAAATTTTAAATATATATATTAATTACCTAGAAGTTATGATTTTTTAAATTTAAATTTGCAACATGTAGAAAAGTGCCTGGCACGCATAAGTACTCCTTTTTTTTTTTGTAATTTGGGAGGTTGAGGACATCTGCAATCTTGGCTTCTGTTTGCATACTGAGATTATGCAAGACACAAAAGGAACTGATAAGATCTGCATCTTTTCGAACTTGGAAATTTGTATCGTAGATATTTTCTGTACACTTACACTTTGATAAATCTTTGCTCTTAACGGATATGAGATTTTTTTTAAAGGCTCAGTTGGATTCCTTATAAAGTCTGCCCTTTACGAATCTTTAGTCATTTCTGGAAATGTAGTTTTTCCATTTTAGGAAGTGAAGTTCATCTAAAATTTGAAATTTACTGGCATCAAAAGTGTAAAGCATTCAATCTTATTTTTAAATGTGTTATTACAACCTCCTCCTTTTTAATAATACTGTATAGCACTTTTACAAAATTTGCTAAATGTTTGTATTAGCCTTTTGAAGAAAAGGCTTCAAGGTTGATAAAACCTACTTCTCTGTTTAAATTTTAATGCATTTGCCCTTAATTCTGTTTATTGCTAAGTATGTTCATTTTCTGGCTCCTCAAGAGGGTTCTGGTACACTTACTATTTACAGTGTTATAGTTTTCTGGCCTCTAAATGCATTTAAGCTTATAGCTTTTTTGAGTATCGATATGGCCACATCCCATAGGCTTTGTCATACTCTCATTCACGTCAGTGTTTTCATGTTCCACTGAAGAACGTACTAGGTAGTAGGTAACAAAAATTTTTTGTTAATGTCTTATTTACAATTTTTACCTGAGTTAACAGCCCTATATGACTTGTGAAAAACTTCTCCACATCTTCCTCAACTTGTGGTAGTTAAATGTTTAAGTGTTGTTTTAAATACCAAGGGTTTTATTCACTATGTATTTTCTGATACCAAATAAGTGATAAACTCTGAAAGGGAATTTTTTTTACTTACATTACATTGTTCAATCTGAATTTTCTTTAAATTTAAAAAATCAGTATGATTTAGCCATAAGGCTAAAGAACTTCCCACATACACGACATTCACAGGATTACTTTCCCTTATGTACTCTTTTAAGTAAATTAGTATTAGCTTACGCTAAAAGGCTTCCAAAATTTCTCCACTCATATGGTTGCTCACCAGCATGAATTTTCCAATAATTAATGATCAACAGGTAGTTTGGGGAAGATTTTCTACATCATATTAATATGGTTTTTAGGGCCGGCAGAGTGGTGCGTTGGTTAAGAGCTGGCTTGGGACGCCAGCTCTGAGCAGCAGGGCCCCGGTTCGGATCCCACATGGGGGCCAGTGATACTGCCCTCTACAGCTAAGATGGTGAACAATAGCTCGACCTGGAGCTGGGCTGCCATGAGTTGCCAGCGACGGCGTTGGCTGCAGTCCCTGCTGCAGTGGGCTGCCAAAAGCTACCGTGTGTGGCTGGCAGCGGTGTGAGCTGCCAAGAGCCGTCGTAAGAGGCTGTCCAGAGGTCAGTGACTGATCTGCCTCACCCGGGAATACCAACATGGGCCAGTGAAGTGACGTCCTCCACAACTAGACTGAAGGACAAAAAGGACAGCAACTTGTCTCTTCCCCTTCCCTCAACACTGTTCCCCTCCCTCAATTCCCCAATAAAATCTTAAAAAAATTTTTTTTAATTTATTGGGTGATGATGGTTAGCAAAATTACATAGGTTTCAAGTGTGCATCATCTATATGGCTTTTAGTGATGAATGTGATGATGGTGAATCTGTTGGTGAATGTAACATGAGTCGAACTCAAAAGCATTTTGCATTTGACAAGGTTATTGATAATTATAAATTATTTGATGTTCCTTGAGACCAGTGAAGTCTTTCCTCTACTTATTTATGGGGATTTTCTGAAGCATGAATTCCTTAAATCTGAGGAAGATGACAGTGCCTCAAGTCCCTCCCACAATCTTTACATTAATAAAGTTTCTCACCAGTATGGGTTTTCTGATGTTGAGGAAGATATGAACAATGACTGAGGGCCTTTCCACATTCACTATATTTACAGGGTTTCTCACCAGTGTGAATTCTTTGATGCTAGATAAGATGTGAGATAACCATAAGGGCTTTCCCACATTCCTTATATTCATATGGCTTTTAATCAGTATGAATCTTCTGGTGTTGAGTAATAACTAGTGTTAAGTGACTAAGAACTTTTCCACAGTCATTGATATGGTTCTCACCAGTATGGGTTTTCTGATGTTGAGGAAGGTATGAATGATGGCTGAAGACCTTTCCACATCCATTACATTTACATGGCTGCTCGTTGGAATGGATTTTTCAATGTTCATTAAGTTGCACAATAGCTCTGAAGGCCTTTCCACAATCCTTATATTCATAGGGCTTTTCTGCAGTATGAATTCTCTGACGTTGGGTAATTAGTGACATGACTAAAAGATTTCCCACACTCAGGACATTGATAAGAGTTTTCCACCAGTATGAGTTCTATGGTGTGCATTAAATTGTGAGAGCTGGGTAAAGGTTTTTCCACAATCCTTACACTGATAGGGTTTCTCACCAGTATGAATTCTCTGATATTGGGTAAAGCACTAGAGGCCTTTCCACATTCTTTACATCCATGGGGTCTTTCCCAGTATGAATTCTCTGATGTGGAAAAAGACATCAGTGATGATGGGAAGTCTTCCCACATTGCTTCTACTAATACTTGTAAGATTTCTCTCCAGTATGACTTTTCTGATGATTAAGATTTTTTTCTGCCAAAATCCTTTTCTACTTTGATTACACACATACGGTCTACTTCCAGGTGAACTTCCTGAGACAGGTTATGGAATGTTTGTTGTCTCAAAGTGGTTATTTCTTCATGGGTAATTATTGCTTGACTGGAATTTCCTTCCTCATTTCTTTGATGTCTCTCAGATGTGCCTTTACATTCCCAATCACCTTGGGAACTGGCATCCTTGGGATCTTTAATAAATTTTTCCATTTTTTTCCCATTGGGATACCTGGTCAGAAAGATAATGAAAAGGGGTGGTGGTGCTTGTTTTAGTCCCTGTTCTCAGAGAGTTAGAACTTCTTTAGTAGTTTTAAACTGAAAATAATGTTTAGGGAAGAAAAAAAAGTGAGTGTCCCATACATCTCCCAAATGTGACCAAGCAATTAGATAAATGAACAAGAACAGGGAATGTGGAGATCTCATAAGTGAGGTAGTTATTCAGATTTTCCACTTTTATTACAGTTGCCTAAAGGTTTTGTTAAAATAAGGATGCCCAAAATGACTACTTGCAAATGAAAGTATCTCATACTTTCCACTGCTGAAAAAACTTTAAGAGCTTTATGTTGTACAACAATGAAATCCCAAGTTCTCAACCTGTCAGACCTATTCAAGTTCATCTTAATACATTTAACATAAATCACAGACATTTTTCCTTTGTTAAATGAACTTGAAAAGAGTCTGAAGGCTTTGGCTAGAAATAAGGAATAAAGATTTATTCTAGGGTCTCGGAGTTTGCAAACTGGAAACACAACTAGGCAAACCCAGGAGTGTCCCAAAGAAGAGTTGAGAGTTCTGACAGTACAAAGAATGTTCTTGAGAGTTATCACTCCTGCGTCCTTAGTCCTAGAATTGGTTCAAGATAGTTATCAGTCAGATGTCGGACAGTGAATATGCCAGGGTCCAGAAGGGTGCCAGGTCTGTTCACATCCTGTTGGTCTGAATCATGGATATCAGGTGGAAGTGTATGTGAGTCCTTCAGGGGGTAGTCGGAAAGTTACATGGAGGTCCAGATATATACCCAGGTATTGACATGGGACTGGAGAGTTCAAAAAATTTTAAGTTCCCAGGCTGGTTAAAAACAAGAATGGAGTCTTTCCTCATACTTCAACCTTCATAAAGATAATAATTTTTTTAACTTATTGGGGTGACAGTGGTTAAAATTACATAGATTTCAAGCATACAATTCTGTAATACATCATCTATATATCACATTGTGTGTTCACCACCCACATTCCGTTCTTCTTCCATCACCATATATTTGACCCCCTTTATCTTTTTCTACTATTCCCCCTCCCCCCTAATCCTCTGGTAACCACTGAAGTATTGTCTGTGCTATGAGTTTTTGTTTCTTTGTTTGTCTTGTTCCTTTGTTGCTTTCAGTTTTATATCCTACATCTCAGTGAAGTCATATGGTTCTCGACTTTTTCTATCTGACTTATTTCACTTAGCATAATAATCGCAAGATCCATCCATGTCATTGCAAATAGAATTATTTAATCTTTTCTTATGGCAGAGTAGTATTCCATTGTGTATATATACCACATCTTCTTTATCCAATCATATAATAAAGGACAGTGGTTGTTTCCATGTCTTGGCCACCATAAATAAAACTGCAACGAACATCAGAGTACATATATCTTTACAGATAAATATTTTCAGATTTATTTTTGGTATATACCCAGGAAAGGGATTGCTGGGTCGTATAGTAATCCTATTCTTACTTTTTTGAGGAACCTCCACACTGCCTTCCATAGCAGCTGCACAAATCTGCATTCCCACCAACAGTGTATGAGGGTTCGTTTTTCTCCACAGCCTCTCCAACATTTGTTATCATTTGTCTTAATGATAGCTAATCTAACTGGTGTGAGGTGATATCTCATTGTAGTTTTTATTTGCATTTCCCTGATGCATAGTGATGTTGAGCATCTTTTCATATGTCTATTGGGCATCTGTATGTCCTCTTTAGAGAAATGTCTATTCAGGTCCTCTGCCCATTTTTTAATTGGGTTGTTTGTCTTTTTCTTGTTGAGCTGTATGAGTTCCTTATATATGGATGATGCCAAAAAATGTATACACATTTTAAGAAAGGAAAACTCTGTATTAAAATTGTAATACTCAATATATACCAATAATAAAATATGAATACAAGTCATGTGTATATATTTTTTTGGCATCCCAGGTATTGGGTTGTCGTAAAAGTCATGACCTATTTTCTCTATGTTTTTCAAAGGTCATTTATTTATATAAAGAACAAAGATCAACCAATGATATATTGCCTGTTTTGTTCGATAACCTTTTGCCATCTTTCAGTGAGCTTCTTAATTCCTCGTTCATAGAAGGACCTGTCTTTATTTGCGAAAAACTGAACAAGGTGCTGATTTACAGCCTCATCTGAATTGAACATTATACCATGCAAGAAGTTTTAAAGAGAGAGAAACAAGTGGAAGTCTGACAGCGCAAGGTCAGGTGAGTATGGTGGGTGTGGCAACACATCTCATCCAAGCTCCAATAATTTTTGACAGGTGATCAAACTTGTGTGTGGTCTCATTTTGTCATGATAGAACACAACTCCTTTACAATTAACAAGCTCTGGACGTTTCTGGATGATGGATTCGTTCAAACTGTCCAATTACTGACAGTACACATTCGAACTGATTGTTTGGTTCCTTAGTAGGAGCTCAAAAAACACACCTTTAAAATCCCACCACACAAGAGCATAACCTTCCTCTGATGAATGTCTGCTTTCGATGTCATTTGAGGCGAATCATCACATCGGGACCAAGACCGTTTGTGCACTACATTGTTGTAAACAATCCACTTCTCATCACCAGTTATCAGTTGCTTCAAAAAAGGATCGTTTTCCTCACACTTAATGATCATGTTGCAGATGTTTATACGTACCATCAAATGAACTTCTTTGAGTTCATGTGGAACCCAAATATCGAGCTTGCTTACATATCCCAGCTTCTTCAGGTGGTCATGAATGCTTGAATGATGGATGTTCAATGTTTCTGCAATCTCTTGTGTCATGTCATGTGGGTTTGACTCAATCAATGCCTTTATTTTGTCATCATCTACCTCAGTGGGCCTCCCTGACCAAGGAGCGTCGTTGAGATCAAAATCACCAGCACAGAATTTCATGAACCATGGTTGGCACTGACGTTCTTGTAGAGCATTGTCACTGTAAACTTTATGAAACTGTTCACAAGCTTGATGCAAGTTCTTCCTTTTATGGAAATAAAACAGTAAAATATGGCAAAAATGCACAGTTCGGTCTTCCATCTTTAACTTGTTGTAAAATCTCCAAATCTCAACCAAATCGCTCAATTTTTTTTAGAATAAAGCTAGAACTGTCAGCTGTCAAATGACATAGCAATAACATAGATGCGAATGACTCTAGTACTTCCCAAAATGAACTAGTGCTATTTGTTGCAAACATGTGTCATGATTTTTCCGACAACCCAATATTTTGGATATTATTAGCCCCTTATTGGAGGTGGTGTTTGCAAATATCTTCTCCATTCTGTTGGTTGCCAATTTTGTCAACGGTTTCTTTTGCTGTGCAGAAGCCTTTTAGTTTGATATACATTAATACCTTGGTTTGCAAGCATAATTCGTTCCAAAAACAAACTACTCGTATTGCAAGACATTGCTTGTTTACCACGTTAAAAGGTATTAGAAATGTTTGCTTGTCTTGCAGAACACTCACAAACCAAGTTACTCACAATCCAAGGTTTTACTGTAGGTCCATTCATTTATTTTAGCTTTTATTTCCCTTGCCTTTGAGTACAAATTCAAAAAATCCTCTTTGAACCCAAGGTCCACAAGTTTAGTACCTATGTTTTCTTCTATGCAGCTTATTCTTTCAGGTCTTATGTTTAGGTCTTTGATCCATTTTGAGTTAAGTTTGGTACATGGTGACAGACAGGAGTCTAGTTTCATTCTTTTGCATGTGACTTTCCAAATCTCCCAGCACCATTTATTGAAGAGGTGTTCTTTTCTCCATTGTATGTTTTTGGCTCCTTTGTTGAAAATTATCTGTCCATATTCATGTGGGTTTATTTCTGGGTTTCAATTCTATTCCATTGGTCTTTGTGTCTGTTTTTCTGCCAAAACCATGCTGTTTTGAGTATTGTTGCTCAGTAGTACAAGCTGATGTCAGGGAGTGTGATACCTCCAGCATTATTTTTTTCTTAGGGTTGCTTTGGCTATTCGGGGTCTTTTGTGGTTCCATTCAAATCTGATGATTTTTTGTTCTATTTCTTTGAAAAATGCCACTGGGCTTTTGATGGGGATTGCATTGAATCTATATATTGCTTTGGGTAATATGGCCATTTTAACTATTTTGATTCTTCCAATCCATAAACATGGAATGTCTTTCCATTTCTTAAATTTCTCCTTTCCATTTCTTAAATGTGTCTTCTTAAATTTCTTCTAAAAATGTCTTATAGTTTTCAGTGTATACCTCCACATCCTTGGTTAAGTTTATTCCCAGGTATTTTATTTTTTGTGTTGCAATTGCAAAAGGACTTGAGGTTTTTTTAAATTTATTTTTCTGAGACTACATTATTAGTATAAGAACTCATACAAAACATTCCAGAGTAATGAGTTTTAATCCTCATCTTCCTCCTCTTCTTCGTCCTGGTTAATCTGGAAGTAATGCAATTCGTAACTTTCTTTGCTGTTAGCAACTATGCGCAACCAATCATGTAGATTGTTCTTCTTCAAATACTTTTTGGTGAGATATTTCAAATACCTTTTGGAAAAAGGCACCTCAGAAGTTACAGTGATCTTGCTCTTGCTCCTTTCAGTGGTTACAACCCCTCCACCGAGATTCCCAGCTTTTCCATTCACTTTGATTCGCTCCTGAAGAAACTGCTCAAAATTGGCAGCATCCATGATTCCATCTTCGACTGGGTGGGTGCAGTCGAGGGTAAACTTCAGAACCTGCTTCTTGTTTTTGCCTCCCTTAGCCACAAGCTTTTTCACAGGCGCCATGACTTCACCGGAGCCAGAAAGGCTGCAATGGATTTTTGTACGTTGATTTTGTAGCTGGCAACTTTACTGTACTCGTTCATTGTTTCTAATAGTTTTTTTGAGGAGTCTTTAGGGTTTTCTATATAGAACATCAATTCATCTGCAAAAAGGGGCAATTTAACTTTTTCATTCCCAATTTGGATGCCTTTTATTTCTTTCTCTTTCCTGATTGCTCTGGTGAGGACTTCCAATACTATGTTGAAAAGCAGAGGTGATAGGGGACAATCCTGCCTTGTTCCTGAATGTAGAGTGAAGGGTTTCAGTTATTCACCATTAATTATGATATTAGCTGAGGGTTTGTCTTATATGGCTTTATTATACTTTCCTTCTATACACATTTCATTAAGTGTTTTAATCATAAATAGATGTTGTATCTTGTCAAATGCTTTTTTCTGCAGTTGATATAATCATATGATTTTTGTCTTTTATTTAATGTGGTAATCACATTGATTGATTTGTGTATGTTCAACCATCCTTGTGCCCCTGGGATTAATCCCACTTGATCATGATATATAATCTTTTTAATGCATTGTTGTATTCGATTTGCTAGGATTTTGTTTAGGATGTTTGCATCTGTATTCACCAGGCAAAATTGTCTGTAATTTTCTTTTCTTGTGTTATCCTTACCAGGGTTTGGTATTAGGGTAATATAGGCCTTATAAAATGAGCTAAGGAGTATTGCCTCTTCTTCAACTTTTTTGAAGAATTTGAGGACAGGTGTTAGATCCTCTTTGAATGTTTGGTAGAATTCACTATTGAAGCCATCTGGTCCTGGACTTTTGCTTTGGGGAAGGTTTCGGAGGACTGATTCAATTTCCTTACTATTGTTCGGTCTATTTAGATTTTTCAGTTCTTCGTGACTCAGTCTAGAAAGGCTATGTTTCTAGGAACATGTCCATTTCTTCCATGTTATTGAATTTGGTGGCATATTGTCCATATGTTCATAGTATTCTTGGATGAGCCTTTGTATTACTGTAACATCTGTGGTAATGTCTCCTCTTTCATTTCCGATTTTATTTGCATCTTTTCTCTTTCTTTTTTTTTTAAGATTTTTATTGGGGAATTGGGGAATGGGAACAGACAAGTTGCTTTTGTTTTGTTCTTCAGTCTAGTTGTGGAGGGCGTTGCTTCACTGGCCCAAGTTGGCACCATCATTGCACTCCTCCCGGGTGAGGCAGATCAGTCACCAGCTTCTGGATGGTGGCTCACTGCGGCTGCTGGCCGCTCACGCTGGCTGCTGGCTACACACGGTAGCCCATGGCAACCCACTGCCACAGGGACTGCAGACTACGCAGTCGCCGGTGACTCATGGCAACCCAGCTCCAGGTTGAGCTGTTGTTCAGCATCTTAGCTGTGGAGGTCAGTGTCACTGGCCCTCATATGTGGGATCCTAACCAGGGCCCTCTGGCGTCCCAAGCCAGTTATTTTAACCATCACGCCACTCGGCCGGCCCAACGTCTTTTTTCTTTTTATCTTAGTGAGTCTAGCCAAGGGTTTGTCAATTTTATTAATCTTTTCACAGAACTAGCTCTTTGTTGCATTAATTTCTTGTTGTCTTTTTGTTCTCTGTTTCATTTAGTTCTGCTCTTTTATTATTTCCTTCCTCTGCTGACTTTGGGTTTCATTTGTTCTTTTTCTAGTTAAGGTGTAAAGTGAGGTTATTTTCTGGGATTTTTATTCTTTCTTGAGATAGGCCTGTAATTATATAAATTTCCCTTCTAAAACTGCTTTTGCTGCATCCCCAAAATTTTGGTAGGATGTATTTTCATTCTCATTTGTTTCTATGTATCTTTTGAGCTCTCCTCTTATTTATTCTTTGATCCAGTTGTTCTTTAAAAGCATGTTGTTTAATCTCCACATATTTGTGGGTTTTCCTGCTTTCTTTTTGCAGTTAATATCCAATTTGACAGCCTTGTGATCAGAGAATATACTTGGTATGATTTCAATCTTCTTAAAATTGCTGAGGCTAGTTTTATGTCCCAATACATGATCTCTCCTTGAGAATGTTCCATGTACACCAGAAAAGAATGTATAGTCTGATGTTCTAGGATGAAGTGCTCTATAAATGTCAATTATGTCCATTTCATCTAATGTGTCATTTAGGGCTGATACTTCCTTATTTATTTTCTGTTTGGATGCTCTATCCATAACTGTCAATGATGTATTTAGGTCCCCTACATAATTGTGTTTCGGTCAGTTTCTCCCTTTAGTTCTGTTAGCAGTTGCTTTGTATATTTCAGTGCTCCGACTGGGGGCATAAATATTGATGACTGTTATGTCTTCTTGTTGTATTGTCCCCTTTATCATTATAAAATGTCCATCTTTGTCTCTTGTTGCCTTTTTTATCCTGAACTCTGTTTCCTCTGATATAAGTATGGCTATACCTGTGTTTCTCTGAATACCATTTGCTTGGAGTGTCAATTTCCCCCCTTTCACTTTGAGTCTAAATTTGTCTTTGTAGCTGAGATGTGTCTCTTGGAGGCAGTATACGGTTGGTTTTTTTTTTTTAATCCAATCTCCTTCTCTATGTCTTTTTATTGGTGAGTTCAGTCCATTTACATTTAGGGTGATTATTGATATATGAGGATTTCCTTTCATTATATCTTTGGTTTTCTGGTGGCTCAGTGTCGCCATTGTTTCTTTGCCTTTTGTTGCTGTCTGTTATTTCAGTGTGGTGGTATTCTGTGATTTTTCCCTCTGTTTCTTCTTTTTTTATGTTATATATTTCAGTTCTGATTTTTTTTGAGTGGTTAACATTAAGTTTATGTAAAATAAAGTTTCACATTCACAGTAGTCCTTTTTCCTCATCATGCTTTTTATCTCCATTCTCCTTTGCAGATTCAGGCCTTTACTCTCTCCCCTTTTTTACTTTTTTGTTGTCACAAGTTATCCCTGCTTATGCTGTGAGTTGATTTCTGCACTGCAGTAGCAAATTGTCTTTTTCTTCTTTTCCCCTTTTTTAATGTTTTTTTCTTCTTTACCCTGTATGTTATGTTCAAGTGTATAGTGTCCTATTTTTTGTAGAAGTTGCCATTTCCTGCTTCTGTCTGTCTGTTTGTAATACTACTCATTGTTTTGTGTTGTTTTGATTTTTTGTTTCAGGTTGAATAGCCTCCTTCAGTATTTTTTCTAGTACAGGTCATATGTCAAAAAATTCCCTCAGCTTCTGTATGTCTGGAAAGGTCTTTATTCCTCCCTCATATCTAAAGGATATCTTTGCTGCATATATTATTCTTGACTCATAATTTCTCTCTTTCAATAGTTTGAATATTTGATTCCACTTCCTCCTGGTTTGTAGTTTCTGCTGAAAAATCTGATGATAATCTAATGGGCTTTCCTTTATAGGTTACCGTCTTCTTTTCCTTGGCTGCCTTGAGAATTCTTTCTTTGTCATCAATTTCTGACAGCTTCAATACAATGCCTTGGAGAAGTCCTATTGGGATTGAGGAAACTGGCTGTTCTGTTTGCTTCTTGGATTCGAGGATCCAGTTCTTTCCACAAGTTTGGGAAGTTGTCATCGATTATTTGTTTGAATATACTCTGTGTTCTCCTCTCCCTTTCTTCTCCTTCTGGTATGGCCATTCTTCTTATGTTGCGCTTTCTGATGAAGTCAGAAAGTTCTTGTAGAGTTCTTTCATTTCTTTTAACTCTCAGGTCTCTCTGTTCTTCCATCTGTGTCATTTCCATATTTCTATCTTCAATGCCACTGATTCTTTCCTCCAACTGGTCAGCTCTATTACCTAAGCTGGCTATTGCATTCTTCATTTTTTTTTAAAGATTTTATTGGGGAATTGGGGGAGGGGAACAGCCAAATTGTTGTCCTTCAATTTTAATTGTGGAGGGCGCAGCAAGGTCAGCTCCAAGCCCAGTCGCACCACTCAGCTCAAGGTGCCGTGTTCAATCTTAGTTGCAGGTGGGCATAGCCACTATCCCATGCAGGATTCGAACCAGCAGCCTCATGAAGAGCACACACTCTATCCACTGAGCCATCCAGGCAGTAGCTCAGCTCAAGGTGCCGAGTTCAGTCTTAGCTGTGGACGGGCGTAGCTCACCATCTTGAACAGACAACCTTGTTGTTAGGAGCACATGCTCTCACCAGCTGAGCCATCCTGTAACCTGTTGTCAGCTCAGCAGCAGCTCAGCTCAGGCACAGCTCACTGGCCCACGTAGGAATCGAACTGGTGACCCTGTTGCTCAGAGCTTGCACTCTTCAGCAAGCTCTTAATCAACTGAGCCACTCAGCAGGCCCCATCATTCTTCATTACTTTTATTGAGTTCTTAATATCCAGAAATTCTATTTAGTTCTTTTTAAAATTTCAATCTCTTTGGTAAAATGTTCATTTTGTTCTTTGTGTTTCTGAGTTCATTAAACTGCCTGCCTGTATTTTTTTGCATCTTGTTGAGTTTTTTCAAAGCTGCAATCTTGAATTCTCTATTTAAGTCACATATTTCCATGTCTTTAAATTCACTTTCTGGAGGGCCGGCCGAGTGGTGCATTGGTTAAGAGCGGGCTTGGGACGCCAGAAGGCCCCAGTTCGGATCCCACATATGAGGGCCAGTGACACTGCCCTCTACAACTAAGATGCTGAACAACAGCTCAACCTGGAGCTGGGCTGCCGGGAGTCACCGGCGACAGCGTAGGCTGCAGCCACTGCTGCAGTGGGTTACCATGGGCTATCGTGTGTAGCCAGCAGCCAGCATGAGTGGCCAGCAGTTGCCGTGAGCGGCTATCCAGAAGCCGGCGACTGATCTGCCTCACCCAGGAAGAGTACAATGATGGTGCCAACTTGGGCCAGTGAAGCAACGTCCTCCACAACTAGACTGAAGAACAAAAAAAGGACAGCAACTTGTCTGTTCCCCTTCCCCCAATTCTCCAGCGCTGTTCCCATCCCCCAACTCTCTCATAAAAATCTTTAAAAATACACACACACACACACACACACACACACACACACACATATATATATATATATATATATATATATATAAAAGTAAATAAATAAATTCACTTTCTGGAGACTTTTCATTTTCTTTCTGAGCTGCCTTGTTACCTTGGTTATTCATGGCAATTAATGAATTATTATTTTTCCTAGGCATCTACAGGAGTGGGTTCTGCAGCAGGTTGATATGAAGAGGTCTTTCTCTTGCTTTCCAGTAGGTGTTGGTGGAATGTTTTATTTTCTCTCCTGCTGCAGCCCTTCATTCTTTCTCATGCTGTAGCGTTATATTTTCTCTTGCACTGTTCCTACTTCTCATGCAATGGAGGTTTCTCTGGAAGGTGGGCTTCTCCTCTGTGAGCAGGTTGCCTGGGTCTCAGGTTACCACCTCCATGCGGAGATGTGGAAGGCGATAGAGTTCAGAGCTTCTGAAATCCCAATCCTCCCCCTGCAGCCTGATGAAGAACTTGTGTATCTCAATGCTCTGGTTGCCCTTGCAGGGATCCACCCAGAAAGGTGGGAGCAGGGTGGGCTGTGAGATGTGGCTCTGAGCAATGGTGACTACCAGTCCACAGTTGTCTTGCCCCTACAGTTCTTTCCCTTTTGCCAGAATTAGTTGCACTGTGAGTCTGTGGCTGCGGAGCTGCAGTTTTCAGGGTTGTGGATACTGTTTTTTAATCTGACACTGCTGCCGTTTCTTCTGCAGCCCGCTTCTAACCCTGGGACGGTGGGGGTGGGGCAAACTCTGGATGTGTGAGGAGGAGGCAGTCAAGCTTCATGTCTTTGTTTTCTGCCTAGCAGTGAGGGCTTAAATCACCATTCTCATCCTTCTATATTCAGTCTTTGCTCCGAAGTCTCTGCTGCAAGTGCTGGGTTTAGCGTATTATTGGGTTGTCAGAAAAGTCATGACGTATTTTTTCTATGTTTTTCATTGCAAAAATGCGTCATAACTTTTCTGACAACCCAATATATGCTGATCCTTCAGGCAAGAATGTGGGCATAGGGGATGCACTCGCAGCCTGAATTCTTCCCTCTCCCTCCCATGACTGTGGTAAGCTCTGGACTGCAGTGAGCTCCAGTCTGCATCCTGCAGCACGTGTTTCTGCACTTCCCCCTTCTCTCTCCTCCACCCCTGTTCGCCCAATTTGCCCACCTTTAGGTTATTTGATTTGCAGGTCTCTCAGATGTTTCTGTGTGCCGCGCAGGGACTCGTTTGTTGAATTATAACTGTTCAATTTGTTGTACCTTCCAGGGGAGATTTCAAGCAGCATTCCTCATATCACCATTTCTGTGATGTTCCTAAAGTGAATAATTTAGCAGCTTGGTTAAAATAATTCCATTTTACATATTCCCTATTTTCACTCTTCCTCGCCTGATTGTGAAAAACTCTTCAAATATCTAATTTTTATTAACTGTATAGTATTCCACATGATGGACATATGAGAGTCACACAGTCATTCTTGAATGTAGGGCACTCCTTGTGAAAATGATACTGGGGTTCATTTGGGGCCGTGCACATTCCCTGCCACCATGGTCTTTGAGAAATGTAGTCGAGGCAGAAGAGTCAGGAATGGGACATCCCATCACCACCCAGAACCCCTCCAAATACACTCCCCACACCCGGTAACAAGCTTCAATGCGCTTCAGTGTCCTCCCTTCTGGATTCTGGACTGGCCGCTACCACCCCCCCAGGTGTAGTGGAGTCTAAGAACCGTTGACTTGTCCTCACAAGGGGACAACTGCTTAGATGCAAGGCACGAAGATACGGCTTCCTAACCCAGCAGTCATGGCTTCTGTGATGTAATGAAGCAAATGTCTTCTATCTCTGATGTTGCTTTCTCTAAGGACTTTACCTTGATTCCACTTGGAGGGGGCTGGAAATAGAGAAGCATCTCCCTGCAGGCATCGTGTTTGATGAAAGATTTTAAATTTTTTTTCTGTTTTGCAAGTTTATGACACTATGCCGAATGATATGCCTCTCTTTTACATGGGAATGACGATAGCAAATAAATTCTTATATAACACATCAAACAATCTCAAGATTCTAGAACCACTGCACAGAATTCTGCAATAGATTACACACTAAAATGATAATTTTCATTAAAAGTTAAAATGTCATTGAGGGCCATCATCTCTGAGGAAAGTTAATTCTCACCAAAGTGGGCCGGGGTTTTCTTGCCCTGCCCATGAGGCTCATTTTAGGGACTGGCCATCCCAGGACACACGTGTTTCACCATCAGGGCCATGCAGCCCATGACTGGGCCCCCCCGGCAGCTGCACACATGATGTGGGGACAAACCCTGTGAAGCATTCAGCAACGAGAGGACTTGTAATCATAGCACTCCACCTCTAACTCCAAACAATGCCAACTGAACAGGAAAAAAATGAAACCAACAAGGTCCAGTACCTGCTGAAGGAGATTTTTGAGTCACACAGACCTGAGGGCAAACACCAACATGACCACTCACATCCTACCTTTGTGTTTTTCAGCAAGTTGCTTAATTTTTCTACATCTTTTTTCTCCTATAAATATATATAATCTTACTGCAGGATTATTCTAAGGAATTTTTATTACTGATATTAAAAGAAGAGGTGAGGGGCCGGCCGAGTGGCGCGATGGTTAAGAACTGGCTTGGGATGCCAGAGGGCCCCGGTTCGGATTCCACATATGAGGGCCAGTGACACTGCCCTCCACAGCTAAGATGCTGAACAACAGCTCAACCTGGAGCTGGGCTGCTGTGCGTCACCAGCGACGGCGTAGGCTGCAGCCCCTGTGGCAGTGGGTTGCCATGGGCTACCGTATGTAGCCAGCAGCCAGCGTGAGCGGCCAGCAACCGCAGTGAGCGGCTGTCCAGAAGCCGGCGACTGATGAGCCTCGCCCGGGAAGAGCGCAATGATGGTGCCAACTTGGGCCAGTGAAGCAACGTCCTCCACAACTAGACTGAAGAACAAAAAAAATGACAGCAACTTGTCTGTTCCCCTTCCCCCAATTCCCCAGCACTGTTACCATCCCCCCAATTCCCCAATTAAAAAAAAATCTTTAAAAATAAATAAATAAATAAATAAATAAAAATAAGTGACTGTGGTTTTAAAGTTCTTTAAAAAAAAAAAAAGAAGAGGTGAATTAGGCATAGAGAGGTTGATTTTCACACTTTGAGAATCAAAGCGCAAGGCCCAAGGAGGTTGTGTTCTGTTCATATAATGGACAGAAGGGAGAAAGGATAAACAGACTTGTTACTGCATACTTTTTTTAATTTTCAAGTTTGTAAATCATGAAAATATACTGATTCAAAATATTTAAGTTTTTAAATAGAAATAAAACAATTGGGAAACACTAATGAAACAATATTTAGAAGAAAATTTCCTTGGGCTAAAAAAAAAAAGACTTGAGACTATCTAAACATATCCTGCTCAAGTTCCTGAATTCTAAGATTAGCAACTCTTGCCAAATGCGGGGAGAGAAGCAGTTGCTGTGGTAGGCAGAATTATGGCCCTTTGAAGATGTTTATGTCCTAATCCTAGGAACCTGTGGATATGCTACATGGCAATAGGGAATTAAGTTGCAGATAAAATTAAAGTTGTTAATCAGCTGACCTTAAGATAAGATTATCCTGATGAGCCCAGTATAATCACAAAGGCCTTTAAAAGCAATGGAAAAGAACAGTCAGTGGCAGGGTGATGCAATTGGCTACTGCTGGCCTTAAAGATGAAAAGGGGCCATACCAAGGAAGGTGGCAGGCTCTAGAAGCTAAAAAGGGCTAGGAAATGAATTCTCCCATAAAGCCTCATCACAGAGAACACAGCTCTGCTGACACCTTGATTTTGGCCCAGTGGGACCTATTTCAGACTTCTGACCTCCAGATAATAAACCTGTGTTGTTTTAAGCCACTAAAATTTTAACAACTTGCTACAGCAGCAACAGGAACCAAATACATCTACATAAGCTAAGAGAATCAGATCAGCATTGGGTTCCTCTTATAGAAGACCAGAAGCCAGAATTCAATGAAGTGACATCTATGGATTATTGAGAAAAAACTATAATCCAAGAATGTTGTACCAACTGAAAATATAACTTGGGAAGGTACAAGAAAGTGTTTGACATATAAAAATTCAGAGGATACCAGCTATATACCATTTATTGAGATAAACATAAATACTCAATAAAAGTCTAACCAAACAGCATGTGAAATAAAACTGTTCCTCAAGACAGGAAAAAAACAATAAAAAACAGTGGCTGGAAATGCATGTTTCTCTGACTATATTTCAATTTAAATAGACATCATGAGTGGGTCTGGCACTAACATAAGCATCAAATAAATGAAATAACAGCAAAACTAAAAGCTCTGCTGCTAAAAGTTTTCATTAGGTTAGTGACGGGATGGGAAGAGAAAGCAAGGGCTTAATCACAGGTGAGAGTATGTAATAGTCCTCTCATTCTGCCCAAATAATGACTAAGAATGGGGAGATAACTACCACTCTAAGCACAGTGGGAAGTTCCAATTTAGCCAGAGAAAAAGGCAATGATCAGCCAACATAAGGAAATGACCTAGATAATATAAGAGGCGTGATAAAAAAATATGGTGAATGTTTAAATTTTAAAAATCTATTACAACAAGACACATTGCCATTAATCCCCCTCAAAATATTCCCCCTCGCTTCAAACACATGTATCCCATTATTCTTGCCATTTTCTCAAGCAGTTCTGGAAGTCCTCTTTCATGAGTGTCTTTAGTTGCAGTTGTGGCTGCCTCAGTGTCCTGATCAATTCAAAATGTTTATCTTTCATGGTCATTTTGACTTTTGAGCCAAAAGTCACACAGCGCAAGATCCAGTAAATACGGTAGATGAGGATACACCATAATGTTTTTGACAGAAATTGCCATGCCAGAAGTCATGTGTGACACATAGCATTGTCATGATGGAGGATGAAGTAACGACACTCGCAAAAGAGGACTTCCAGAACTGCTTCAGAAAGTGGCAAGAATGATAAGTTTGAAGTGAGGGGGATTAATGGCAATAAGCTTTTACTGTAATAATTTTTATTTAAACATTCATATTTTTTATCACACCTTGTAAACAGTACACACAACATAAAATGAAAGGAATAAAGCTGAAGTATTATACTAAATAAAAATGTGAATTTCCCTGTGGGGAAAAAAAATCCAGAGTTTGAGTTTTGAAAAAAGTTTGTTTTTTTTAAAGAAATAATTAAAATGACAAGGGTTAAAAATGAGTGAGTGGGCAAAAACATACCAGGTGAACAAAGATAAATCATTATATCACACAGTATGGAAATAAATTATCAGAAGGATTACACTAGGCAAGGGTTAGCAAACTTTTTTTATCTTCAGGACCAGACAGCAAATATAGGCTTCATGGCCACAGTCTTTGTTGCAACCACTTAGCTCTGCTGTGATAGTGCAAAAGCAGTTTGTAGACAACATGAAAATAAATGAGCATGGCTGTGTTTCAATAAAACTTTATTTATAAAACAGGCAGCAGGCCAGATTTGGTTTGTTGACCCTTATACCTGGCAGAGTAGGATATTATATAATGATAAAAGGTATGATTCATAAATAGGGGTTAAGCCATAAGGGGTTAAGCCATATGTCTTTATGGGTCAAAGAACATAAATTAAAAAATAAAAATCTCTGGAGATTCATGAGGTTGGTTAAAAAGTTCAATTTTTAGGAAATTCTGATCCAGTACACCAAATTATATAAGAACATAGAGAATTTTACCATTATAATCAAGTTTTAAATAGAATCTTACATCTAAAAAAAGTAGAATATATATATATATATGTGTGTGTGTGTGTGTGTGTGTGTGTGTGTGTATAGAGAGAGAGAGAGAGGGAGGGTGGGGAGGAAGGGAGAGGGAGGAAGAGAGGGAGAGAGAGGGGGAGAGAGGGAGAGAGAGAGAGACAGAAAGAGGGAGCGGGAGAGAGAGAGAGACACACACACACACACAATGTTATGGAACATATACAAACATCAATCCTGTACTTAGCCACAAAGAAAAATGTCAAATTCAAAAAAAGTAGGTATTTCCAGGCCACATTTACCAATCATAATAAAATTTGAGGTTACATAATTTAGGATGCTTTTGGCTGAAAAGTTAACCAAACATCCAACTAAAATTAACTTCAGCAATAAAGGTTTATTTCTTACATAACAAGGCATCAAACAGACAGTTTCTGAATGGGCCTCGTAGTTGTGTTGTCAGGGCTCCAATCAGCTTCTCTGAGGCTGTTTCCTCCTCCTGATTCCAAAATGGTTGCAGCAGCTCCAGGCATCATGTTCTCATAGGAAAATGTTTAAAAGCAGGAAAGCAGAGGGGAGTCTTTCTAATGTATCTGTCTCTTCTGAATGAGGAAAATCTTTCCCAAAGCCCTGCAGGTCCATCCCTGGAACACACTGGCCATACACTGGAACATATGGGCTATCCTGAGCTGCAAAGGAGGCTGAAAATTAGCATCTGACATCTTTAGGTTCTAAGGCAAAACCCAGATGCTGTCAATAGGAAGGGGAATTGGGTATGGTTGCTGGGTAGGCAATCAATCCCTTCTATCTGTGACAGAAGTTATAAAAGATAACCCAAAACAATTAATGTGGAAATTAAGAAACCATCTCCTAAATTTAGTTTACTCTTAGATGAGGGAAGAAATAAAAACTGAGATTATTGTAAGATAACCACTTTATATTTCATCATTTTGTATTCATTTGTTCTTTCATCACCTGAGTGTTTGGTATTCTCTTTTCTGGCTTCTTGAATAGTACATTTAGTATATCTGAGTATAATATTTCAGGTTTTCATGTTTAACAAGGCCATAAAAATTCTGAGTAGCGTTAGCCACATCCCATGTCTGCTGGCATGTAAAACTCTGTCGTTCTTTCCTTTACCATTCATGGTAATTGCAAGATTTATTTCCTTGTTAACTCAAGAATAGTGTGGCTGTTTTCTTTTTTCTTTCCAAAAAAATGAAAACTTTTTATTATTGTTAAAATTATTACACAGTGGTTAGAAAAGGTGAATTGGGAATGTGTTAAAAGACAAAATTTTTCCAACCTTTCCTCGCTTCTTTGACAATCATGGTCTCAACGACTTACATCCGTAAAATTTTTCTTCAATATGAATTTTATGACTCAAGATACTAAGGTCAGCTCTGAATGAAGGCATTCCCACTCATGTTACACTGAAGTGTTTCTCCGACATATAAGGAGTAAGCTGTGACAAGCCTATGCCAAAGGGCTCTCCCCAGTACTTCCATTCATATGATTGCTTGCTAACATAAATTCCCTGATGATGAGCAAGGGATAAGTGCTGATGGAAGGCTTTTCTACATTTATTAAATTCCCTTGTGTTTCTCTATTTTGCATTCGCTGATGTTGAACAGTGGTTGAATCATGATTTAAAGTCCTCCCACCTTCCTTATAGTCATAGAGCTTTCCCTCAGTATGAACGACCTGATGTTGGATCAGTTGTGAGCAGTGACTGAAGGCCTTCCCACAGGCCTTACATTCATAGGGCTTTTCGCCCGTATGAATTCTGTAATGCACAGTTAGATGTGACACCCGTTTGAAAGCCCTAGTGCATACCTTGCACTGGTAGGGTTTCTCTCCAGTGTGAATCCTCTGGTGCTGCTTAAGTTGTGAGCTCACTCTAAAGGCCTTCCCACATGCCTTACATTCATAGGGTTTCTCACCGGTATGAATTCTCTGATGCCGAATAAGAGTTGAGCCTTGATTAAAGGCCTTCCCACAGTCCTTACATTCATATAGCTTCTCGCCAGTATGAACAGTCTGATGTTGAATCAACTGAGACCGATGACTGAAGGTCTTCCCACACTCCTTGCAGGCATAGGGCTTCTCACCCGTATGAATTCTATAATGTACTTTAAGATGTGAGATCCGATTGAAGGCCTTCCCACACTCCTTACATTGATAGGGTTTCTCTCCAGTGTGAATTCGTTGATGTTCAATCAGCTGTGAGCTCCGACTAAAGGCCTTTGCACAATCCTTGCATTCATAAGGTTTCTCGCCAGTATGAACTCTCTGGTGTTGTATGAAATTTGAACCTGAATTAAAGGCCTTTCCACATTCTTTACACTCATAGGGTTTCTTGCCAGAATGAATATTCTCATGTTGAATTAGTCGTGAGCCATATTTAAAGGCTTTCCCACATTCCTTACATTTATAGGGTTTCTCATTAGTATGAAGTCCTTGATGACTAATAAGGAAGTCCTCTGGCCAGAAGTCTTCTCTGCATTCATCATATCCACAGGGTTTGTCTCCAGTATGAATTTTCTGATAAAAAGTAAGGGATGCTTGCTGGTCGAAAGTGGGCACTTCTTTGTGATTGATTGTCATTTGTCTCAAATGTCCATTTGGATTTCCCTGTTGCCTGTTAAACTGGCTTCTGCATTCCCAATCGTCTTGGAAACTCGAGCACTCAAGACCGTAACTTGTAAGGCCTTCCCTTATCTCCCACCGGGGGGACCGCACTTCACAAATGGGCTGCTTTGGAGACAATACCTTAGTATCATACCTGGACTCCAATACTGCAAAAGAACAAAAAGGCAAGGATGTGTTTGTTTGTTTGTTTGTTTGTTTTTACCTCTTCAGAGTAAGGAACTTGTGTAGTAAAAATTGGAAATTTAGACTCAACACAATACCTATAGCTCTTGAATCTGCCTAAGCCATTAGAAAATGGACAAGTAGAACAGAGAAAGATGAAATACCATAAATGAGATCAGTGAGATAATCAGAGAGGTTTTAAGTGTAGTTCGAAAATACTAGTATGAATCAGGATCACCACGTTTTTAAAAAATGAATGTTTCTATGTAACCCTAGAAAAGACAAATACAATCTAGAGTGGCAGAATGCAAAGCACTGGCTGCCTGGGGCTGCGGTATGAGCAATGGTGTAGGAAGGAAATAAAGGGGACTTTTCAGGGTGATGGAAATGTCCTCTATGTTGACTGTGGTAGTGGCTACACGAGTGTATATATTTGTCAATACTCATCAGAATATTTTACTTTAAATGTGGGTGTTTTATTGAACATAAATTATACCTCGATAAAGTGGATTTTGTAAAATGATGGCGAGGATGCTTGGAAGGTCATCTGGCCGGAGGAACATGCTGGCGTACCTTCTTGCTAGGGGGTATGGTGGTACAGGGCGGGGAGTGGGGGAGAGCATTCTCACATGTCCACTGGATGCTATAATAAGCCAGCTGCAGCCTCCTGCTGTGACACTTCCTATCTCTGAAGTTTAGCTGACACCATGGCTAGACATGGTATCAACTGGACCAGTTTCTCCAGGAACTTTCTGGTGCCTAAGGGTGATCTTGTTAAAAGGAGGGCCTTGTTCCTTGTTGAGAGGATTAGGCCCCAGTTTAAGGGGGAGTGGCCTCTTCCAGACCAACATTCTTCGCTGCTCATTCAAACTGCAAGGAAAAGCGAAATGGTATACTTGGTCCTGATTCTACCTGGTACATGATTTCAGCTGTGGTGGCCCGTTTTACTGCAGTCATAACACCCAATCCCATTTGGCTTATAAAGAATCAATTGCAGTGATGCAAAGAACTACAGGGCAACGTGAATGGGTGCTCTTGAAGGTGTTCATGAAGTGTATCATATAGATGGCCCAACAGGACGTTAGGTGAGCATGTCTGCCTCATATGGTGGCAAATCAGAGGCTGAGATTTATTTTGTTATTTGTGTAAGTATTTATTAGTGAAAACTACAGGAATGTAAGATCACTTCTATGATGTAAGATGATGAAGAGCCTGAGAAAGAAGAATCAGATTTTGTGGGAATGATACTGCTGTCACTTCAAACACTTGTGCCACAACTGTAGCATGTCCACATGAAGTTGTGAGAACAAGACCGTGAAGAGGGCACAAAGGACAGGTGTTTTTTCAGGTGCCATGTTTGCATGTTCAAGAGGAAGGTTATGGGTCTCATTACTGTGTGGTCTGACAACTCCAGGCAGGCAGATTCCCAACACAGCCATTATGACAGCCACCTATGAACCAGTGGTTGAGCTGCTCCATGGTTAGTGACACCTGGCTGCCATCCCACAATGGAAAACTAAAAGGCTGCGGTGGGCCATGGAGTAGTAAAGCCTGCCTGGTGGACAGACACTAGTTTGGGAACGCGAAACTGTGCCCAAATGGAAGACTGGTTTTAGGAATTAAAGTGATCACACATTACTTGGTTTTTCTGGCAGTGTGGGAAAACCCTCTGCTGCCTCTAAGGACATTCCTTTAAAAGCATTCCTGTCTTTAAATTGCCACTTTTTCTATCACAGACACCTGACACAGCTGAGTTTGTTGAATTATGACAGTCAAGGTATAGTGTTGTTTATTCCAGGAGTAGTTTTCCTCTTACCTAAAGTAAGCCATCACTAATTAAATATTGTATTATAACTATCCACAGATAGGACTGGCAGTCATAATTTTCTAACTTCTGGCTTCAGTTCAATTCTCTATAAAGTTGCAAAGTAGAAATGATAATAGTGAGGTTGTCTGTATTATTTTCATGTTTTCCTGACAGGACCAAGCACAATTATTTTACAGTTAATTATTTAGTATTCATAGTCACTATTTTGGATAACCAATAAAATAATGTCAAAAAATCTTATGTGTAGTCTTAACATTAAAATGTTTTGGTTTCCTCATATGGAACCTCAAGGGATCTCAAATAGTCAAACAATCTTGAAAAGAAAGAACAAAATTGGAGGTCTCACAGTTCCTGACTTCAAAACATATGACAAAGCTACAGAAATTAAAACAGTGTGGTACTGGCATAAAGGCAGACATGTAGACCAATGGAACAGAACGGAGCCCAGAAATATACCGTCATGCTTGTGGTCAAATGATCTTTGACAAGGGTGTAAGACCATGCAATGAGGAAAGGACAGTCTCTTCTACAAATGGTGTTGAGAAAACTGGATATCCACATGCAAAAGAATGAAGCAGGACCCTTACCCTCCACCATGTACAAAAATTAACTCAAAATGGAATGAAGACTTAAACACAGGGTCTAGGACTATAAAGCTCCTAGAAGAAAACACAGGGGAAAAGTTTCACAGCTTTGTATTTGGCAATAATTTCTCGGATATGGCACGAAAAGCACAGACCACAAAAGCAAAAGTAGACAAATGGTACTACATCAAACTTAGAATTGCCTGTGCATCAAAGAAAACCATTAATAGAGTGAAAAGGCAACCTACGGATTGGAAGAAAATATCTGCAAACCATATATCCAGAATATGTAAAGAACTCCTACAACTCAACAGCAAAAAAAAAAAACAAAAACCAACCCAACCTGATTAAAGAATGGGCAAAGGACTTGAATAGAAATTTCCCTGAAGAAGACATACACGTGGCCCACAAGCACATAAAAAGATGCTTAACATCACCAATCATTAGACAAATGCAAATCAAAACTAGAAAGAGACCTTGCCTCCCAGCCATTAGGATGGCCACTCTAAAACAAACCAAATAGAAAATAACAAGTGTTGGTGAGGATGTGTAGAAATTGGAACCCCTGTGCACTAATGGTAGGAATGTGAAATGGTGCAGTTGTAAGGAAAACAGTATGGAGGTTCCTAAAAAAATTAAACATTGAACTTCCATATGATCCAGGAATTCCACTGCTTGGTATACTATACCCAAAAGAATTGAAACCAAATCTAAATGAGGTATCTTCAAAACCACGTTCACTGCAACATTATTCACAAGAGCCAAGAGGTGGAAGCAACCCAAATGTCCATCCACAGATGAAAGGATAACAAAATTGTGGTCCTATACATACAGCCTTAAAATGGAAGGAAATTCTGTCACATGCTATGACACAGATAAACCTGAAGGACATCATGCTAAGTGAAGGAAGCCAGACACCAAAGGCCACATACTGTGATTACATTTATGTGAAATGTCCACAATAAGAAAATGCATAAAGAGCAGATGAGTGGTTGTCAGGGGCTGAGGGGATGGGGAGTAACTGCTTTCCTCTGGGGTATGTCTAGGAAAAACACACGCTCAACACCACTCTACTCTCCGTATGTCACTTCTGGTCACGAAACGTGTCAGTTTACCCCCACACTGAGCGATTCTCAGCTCCCTCGCACATACTGACTGGGCGGCCCACAATTTTAATTCAATTCTGACACTGTCTTTCTGCAGATAGTGTCAGACCCCACAGGTTAGGGGCTTGCTCCATAGGGCTGTCTCTGGCTCCATTGCCCCCCCCCATAAATTGGAGGTTCCCATGACCCCCTCCTGGGGTTCAATCATTTGCTAGAACGGCTCACAGAAAAATAGCTTATTCACTAGATTACCAGTTTATTACAAAGTATACAACTCAGGAGCAGCTAGATGGAAGAGGCATAGGGCCAGGTGTGTGTGTGTGTTGGGGGCGAGGTGGGGAAATGAAGCACCCACGCCTCTCCAGGTGCCACCCTCCAACCTCCATGGGCTCACCTACCCGGAAGCTCTCTGAACCCCAGACTTTAGGGATTTTTAGGAAAGTTCCATTACGTAGGCAAGATTGATTAAATCTGGCCATTGACAATTAACTCAACCTCCAGCCCCTCTCTCCTCCCTAGAAGTTGGGGAGAGGGAGGGAGGTAGGACCACAAGTTCCAACCCTCTGATGACTGGTTCCCCTCTAAAACAGTCCCCACCCTGGCTGAAGCTATCCAGGAGCCCCCAGTCACTCATCAGCACACAAGAAGACTCATTACTTCACAGATTCCAAAGGTTGTCAGAGCTGTGCCAGAAAATGGAGATGAAGATCAAATACGAGGTGTGATCAAGCAATATGGTGTTTAAATTAAATAAAAATTTATTACAGTAAAAGACACATTGCCATTAATCCCCCTCAAAATACTCCGCCTCGCTTCGAACACACTTATCCCATCGTTCTTGCCACTTTCTGAAGCAGTTCTGGAAGTCCTCTTTCATGAGTGTCTTTAGTTGCACTGTTGTGGCTGCCTCGATGTCCTGAATCATTTTGACTTTGGGAAAGGGCCAGAAGTCGCATGGTGCCAGATCTAATGAATAAGGTGGATGAGGACACACCGTAATGCTTTTATTTGACAGAAATTGCTGTACCAGAAGTGATGTGTGACATGGAGCAGAGCATTGTCATGATGGAAGGTAATTTACAGCACACTTTTAAACACATCTTCTCTCAACCATAGATCACACCTGACTGCACTGAACAAGTTGAAACTTGTCACACACTGTTACTAAGGTTCAACGTGTTGCTTCTGTATTGAAGATCCCTGGCTTTCCGTTGGAAGTCACTTGGCAGCAGCATTTACCTGATTTCTGATCACAAAGGGAAAGGCTCCGTGTCAGAATGCTTCTGGTACAGCAATTTCTGTCACATAAAAACATTACATTGTGTCCTCATCCACCTTATTCACCAGATTTGGCACCATGCGAATTCTGGCTCTTCCCCAAAGTCAAAATGACCATGAAATGTAAACGTTTTGAATCAATTCAGGACATTTTGAGGGCATCCAGGACAGTGCAACTAAAGACACTCAGGAAAGAAGACTTCTAGAACTGCTTCAGAAAGTGGCAAGGACGAAAAGGATAAGTGTGTTTGAAGCGAGGGGGAATATTTTAATGGCAATGTGTCTTTTACTATAAAAAACTTTTTTAAATTTAAACATTTACCATATTTTTGATCACGCCTCATACATATTTCTTATTATAAATCATGATATCAGAGGGTGATAAAAACATTCTAAAACTAGTTAACAGTGACAGTCATACAACACTGTGACTGTACTAACTACCAATGAACTATACCCTTGAAAGTGATTATAAAGGTGAAATGTTATGTATTTTTATCATTTTTTAAAAATTAAAATTAAACTTAAAAAGGAAATTTTCTGGAAAACGTAAAAATTACCACAACATGCTCAATAAATGCAACACTTGCATGGTTAGATCAGTATTCAATGTTAGGAAATCTATTCACATAACCCAGGTTTTTAAGAGACTGAAAAAGAAAAAAAACAACTCAAGATTTGAAAAGTGGATGCTTCTTTAACCAAATAAGTAAAAAACATCTTACTCATATACCCAAGTTTGATATTCTGTTTAATGAGAAAATACTAAAAACTTTGCTATTAAGGTCAAGAACAAGATTCAGAAGTACACTAGTTCCACTAACACTGTTCTGGGGGATCCTATATAATCAGCCTCCTAATCAAGCAAGAGAAAAAAACCTAAGAGGTATAAAAATGCAAAAACATTATCACCATTTGCAGATGATATAAGTGAATACTTGGCAAGCTCGAAAGAATTACATAGAAAACAGTGATAAACAGTGAAAAAATTCAGGAAGTTGGGTTAGCTACAAAATTAATCTAAAGATATGAATGGCTTTTATCATATAAAAAATAACCAGTTTGAATATAATATGTGTGAATGTCACATTATATTAGTCCATATTATGGATTATGCCATTTCCAATAGCAGCAATAAATATAAAATACCTGGGAATAAATGAAGAAGAAACATACAAGATCTGTATAAAGAAAATGTTTAACCTTCATTGGGGTGGATATAAACGAAAGGGAAAGCCTAACACGACCTTCGATAGCAGGCTCCACTTAAGAGAGAAATCAGTTTTCTCCTGAATTAATCTATAAATTTATCATGACCTCAGTAAGAAAAATTACATGATTTTCTTTCTTTTTTTTTTTTTTGAAGCCAGATAGTCTGATTCTAATGTTCAGATGGGAAAATAAATGAGAACAGCCAGGAAATCTGAAAAATAAAATGAAGAGGAGGGCCGGCCGAGTGGCACGATGGTTAAGAACTGCTTGGGACGCCAGAGGGCCCCGGTTCGGATCCCACATATGAAGGCCAGTGACACTGCCCTCCACAGCTAAGATGCTGACCAACAGCTCAACCTGGAGCTGGCTGCTGTGAGTCACCGGCGATGGCGTAGGCTGCAGCCCCTGTGGCAGTGGGTTGCCATGGGCTACCGTGTGTGGCCAGCAGTCAGCGTGAGCGGCCAGCAGCCGCAGTGAGCAGCGGTCCAGAAGCCGGCGACTGATGTGCCTCACCTGGGAAGAGCGCAATGATGGTGCCCGTGAAGCAACGTCCTCCACAACTAGACTGAAGAACAAAACGACAGCAACTTGTCTGTTCTCCTTCCCCCAATTCCCCAGCGCTGTTCCCATCCCCCCAATTCCCCAATAAAAATCTTTAAAAAAAAAATGAAGAAGAAATAATTCTATCAGGTTTTTAAAACATATATAAGCCCTCAATAATTAAAACAGCATGGTGGTGTCATATAATTAGACAGAAAGACTAATGGGATAGAACAAAGTCCAAAAATAGATCCAAACACAGAGGTAAAATAGAAGATGATATAGGTGGCTTTAGAGATTCGTGGGGAAAAGATAAAATTAGCTAACCAATGCTATTTGAACAACTAGATAACAATGTGAAAGTTAATGTGAAATCACATCTTACAGTAGGATAAATTCCAGATGGATCATATTATAATAAATAAACTAGAAAAACATAGCAGACTCTGTAACCTCAGAGGGAGATGTCCCCTTTAAATACGACACAAACCCACACATCTAAGGAGTAAAAAACTGAGGAAAGAAACAAGCAATCAAACAGTGTGCTGTCCAAACTCAAAACCAAAAGTTCTCTGACATCACAGGTGTGGTAGGCAAAATAACAGCCTCCCAAGGTGCCCCCATCCTGATCCCTGGGACCTGAGGACACAGATTAAACGGCAGCACACGTCTTCACTCCTGACACTCAGGCCACACCTGATCTCGCTCACTGCCAGGGGCCAACTGCCACCTGACTGTGGTGAGTCCACACCTGTGATGCTCAGGTCTTAGCTCCCAATTTGAAGTGCTCTTATAGTACATTGTGGAAACTGTTTACTGATGTTTTTGGTCTCCTGTCACATTGTGACTGGTATTCAATCAGGGAAGATTCTTTCCCCACCCAGGACATTTGGCAATGTCTGGAGACATTGTTGTCCCAGTGACAGCAGGGGTATCTAGTGAGTAGAGGCCGAGGAGGCTGCTATATATCCCACAGTGCAGCACGGCCCTCCACAACAAAGAATTATCCTGCACAAAATATCAGCACCCCTGAGACTGAGAAACCCATCATCCAGTGCGGGAGCACTGCCAGCAGAGGGGACAGCCCTGAGGCAGGGCTGTGCTGGCAGTGTCAAAGCCAGGATGTGCCACCATGGCAGAGCTGAGCAGCTGTGACACAGACCACATGGGCTCCCAATGCCTAAAATATTTACTATTTATCCCTTTAAAGAAAACACTGGCCAACCCCTATGCTAACAGAACAGCAAAGAGCTTGGGTGGCTCTAACCAAATGAGCCTTAGGGAGAGTGACAGATGAAATCAGGGGAACCAGATCACGTAGAGCAACACAGAACAAAACTTTCTGTGATACTGAAAATGTTCCACTCTGCGCGGTCCAATATGGAAGCCACTAGCTCCACAGGACTACTGCGCATTTGAAATGTGCTAGGGTGACTATGAATGAAATTTACATTTTATTTAATTTTAGTTGAAATTTAAATTTAAATAGCGTGTGTGGCTGGTGGCTACTCTATTGGCAGCACAGATGTAGAACCTTCTAGGCCATGGTATGGATTTTGGAGTTTCGCTGAGTGAGATGGGAAGTCTTCGGCAGGTTCTGGGCAGAGATGTGATACACACTCACTGAAGTGTAGAGAGAAGCAGTCGCTCTGGCAGTTGTGTGGAGAACACGCTGTAGTGGACAAGAATGGAAGCAGAGGGACAGGAAGGAGGCTACTGCAACAGTCCAAACCACAGAAGATGGTGGTGGGGAAGTGGGCAGTAGCAGTGTACCAGTTAGAAGTGGTTCAAATCTGGATTATTTCAAAGTAGAGTGAACAGGATTTGCTGACAGACTAAGGAAGTGTGTGGAAGAGAGAAGTCAAGGGTGCTTCAAGAGTTTTTGACTTGAGCAAAAATCGAGCGCCCTATTACTGAAGTGCAAAAGACGGGGGAAGGGTAGACTTGGTAGGGGGGACCCAGGACTCCTTTGTGGACTTGTTAATTTCAAAGCCTGGTGGGCACCCCAGTGGCCATGATGAGAAGGTGGTTCGATATAAGTAGCTGGAGGTTTAGGGAGAGGCCGAAGGCGAATGTAACCATTTGCGTGTCCGACAGAACTTTCCACAATGATGTAATGTACCTGCATTGTTCAATACAGGGGCCACAGGCCACAAGTGGCTACCGAACATTTGAAATATGGCAAGTGCAACTGAGGTACTGAAGTTTTAAGTGTACTTCATTGTAATTAACTAAATTTCAATGGCTACATGGGGCCAATGGTGCCATACTGGACAGCACAAGTATGCATGGTATTTACAGCATGGTCATGGACAAAGTTGTGAGGGATGGAAATAATAGGAACGAAGAAGCCCAAGTCTGAGCCCTGGGGAACTCCAACATTTAGAGACTCCGAGAAGATCCACCAAAGAAGGCTGAGAATGGGGTAAACAGGCAGGCGAGAAAAAGATGTAGTAATGGCCCAAATATACAGAAATGCTTCAGAAAGGGACCCGCTTTTGTCAAATGCGTTGACAAGCTACAGAAGATGATGACTGAGACCTGACCTCTGAGTCTGGCGACTTGGAGGAAAGGGCCTGCTTCCTGCCACCCAACCGGATGGTTATCTGTGGTGGCTTCTCTCTTCCCGCGCATGCATCACTCACCTGGGCACACACCTCGGGTCTCTGCCCTCTCTACCATCCAGGGCTCTTTGCCTTGCTCCAGGAAGGAGATCACATCAGGTTTGGAAATGGCAAGATCTGGGTGTGAGAAAAAACATGCCACCGGGTTATGGTGTGGACCCCAGAATTGAGATCCACAACCTGGTCATCGAGGAGGAGAGTCAGCTGCAGGAAGGGCCAGGAGAAGGCATGACTGTCACCCGACAGTTGGGGAAGATGTAGCTTCAGCCCACAGAGCTGCCCTTTAACCACTCAAGAGTAACCCAAGATTAACAAGGAAGAAACAGATATGCCCAAGGGTAACCTACAAACTAATAGACCAGGTCACCTTACCCAGTGAGACCAGGTTGCTGTAGGTCTCCAACATAACGTCTCTGTACAAATCCCTCTGAGCTGGCGCCAGCCGTTCCCATTCTTCTTGGGAGAAGACTACAGCCACGTCCCTGAACAAGTCTGACCCCTGGAAAAACAGGCAGGTATTCTGTCATATGCACACATCAAGGACATGTCTCTGGTGGCATGAGGGGAGATGGAGGAGGTCTGTGCAGGAATGGAGTGTTCTAGAGAAAGAGAGGCTGGGGGCTGGAGGCCACTGATGTGAGTGGATGACAAGAGAAAATGGGCATCAATAAAATAGAAGGTTTAATGTTTTTGAAAATTCCTTTTTATTACAAACCAAAACTATTGTATAGAGGCCTGGGATGAAAATTAAAATCCAACTAAATGGAGTTTTCCCAATTGTGACAGTGTAATAAAGTACACTGCCTATTCTGTCTTTGGCATATACTAAATTCTCAATGTGAGACCTAGAATTTCTACTTTTATGGGGGAAAAAAATCCCAAACCAATCATTTTTGCTAGGAGAGGACAATGGGAGACTATACTAGCTGCCTGGTCCTTTCACTCCCTAAAATGGGAACCTCTGAGAAGCAGATTCTTGGATAGAAACCAGGTGGAAGCTGCAGGATAAGGAAAGCAAGTATTTACATGATTTTAAACTCACGAGGGACATGACTTTTAGAATTTCATGGGCTGATGGGTCCGCCTCCTGGCTCCTCTCTTGGGGAAGGGCAGAGTCCTGAGATGGTAGAGCTGGGGGAGGAAATAACAAATATGAGAGGCCAGGCTTGCCTCACAGCTCCTAGAATGCCATGGTTACAAGTCCCCATTCCCTAACCCCCACCTACCACATAAATTAGAGGGAGTTGGGACAAATTGTGGCCCTCACCCAACTTTAGGAAACCCAGCTTCAGCTGCAGCAAGGAGACAGGGAACTAGTGGCCCTTTCTCTCTAAATACCCAGAGAATTCCACCTTGTTACTGATACAGACCTGAGACGGATCCTCAGACCTGGCCCGGTGACTGAGACCACAATGGTGTCCCAAAGACCAGGAAGACTGTCCTCAGGCCAGGAAACACAGACAGCCCAGCCCACAATGAGGCCTTCCCAGAACCAGACCATTTTTAACTCCCCCATGCCTACAATGTAACAAACACCTTCAAAAGTTTCCCTGGCACTTTCCCCAACTTCCAATTTCACAAACAGTCCCACAGCCCTACTTAAGGCCTGGTGGGCACCACTTTGTGGATGAATCCTGCCTTGAGTCAACAGATTGGGTGTGACTACAAATTAGATGGAGCAGGTCCTGTGCTCCACTATTGGCACATAAATAAGGCCCTGCACAGAGAAATAAGTGTGCAAAGCTGCGTGCACAATATTTGCTGGAAAACATAACTGAATATTAGTATGTAACAAAGCAGGTTAGTGGTCAAATCAATTTTGGCACAGCCCGATGATGGGTGCCAAGCAACTATCAAAAATCGACATGGGGCAACGTTAAATGATAATGAAAGACAGTCACAACTGGGCCCTTTATACAACATTAAAACATTCAGCAAAAGAAGTCAAACGCACCCACCTACTGACACATGGCCTAAAAATAACAAAAAAAACCAAACCAAAACCAATACTGGAATAGAAAACATCCAAGTATTAAGAGTGATGTTATCTAACAACTTCTTGAGTTCTTTATAAAGAAGCTTAGGACAATGCCCACCATGTTACAAATATTTAATTCTTTTTTTTACAAGTATTTACTCTAAGTAGTGAGTAAATGAGATAATTACGAATGTTCCTTAATATCATGAAAATAGGAATTTTTCCTTACTGGGACCACTGTTTTAGCATTATCTGTAATAGCTGTGTAATGTTTTTATTATATGAGTGGCCAATCATTTACTCAACCATTTCCCCATTGTTGGACACAGATTTTGAACAAAATCATCTAAAATGTTCCCAAGTATAAGTCGGTTTTTAAACTAGTGATTCTAAATCTTCTGGAGTCTTGCAACTCTTTGTGGATCTCATAAAATAAGACTTCGTCCGAAATTAAAAAAAAAAAAAGGCACGCAAAAGAATGAATGCAAAACACCCGCAAGCATTTTCAGTGGGTCGGGACCCCTCCACACCCCCCTAAGGGGTCCATAGGGCGGGGCAATGACCAGGGACGCAGAAAGGAGGTGCCAGCGAGACGCGCGCCGCGGGGACCGATGGGAAATGTAGTCCAGAGCAAGAGAGGCCGCAGACCGAAGCTGAAGCGAGACGTTCCGGTTCTTCCCAGGCTTGAGACCCGCCCGGCCGCGGCGCTCACTCTCGCACGGACGCCAGAGTAGCCGGCAAACTCCGGAGCCCCTCACCTGCCGCCTCCTCGGGTCCAGGTGCCACTGCGGCTGCGCCCTCCGCATCCCCTGGTGCGCTTCCTCCTCGGTACAGGCGGACTCGCCGCCTGGAGCCGGAAGATGGTGCAGACGCACAAAGCCGCAACAGTGCTGCGTCGCGATTGGGTCAGCGCCGCAGTGTCGTCTGGGAGACGTAGTCTCTAGGCGTAAAGGCCGTAGCCAAGACGTAAGCCCGGGTCTCGAGATGTTTTGGAGTAGGCAGGACCAGAGCGTGCGTGCGTGGGGACCATCGGGTGACACGACGGCGTGTGTACTGTTCTGTTGGGGTGTGTGGTGGGGTGTGTGTGTGAAGGTATGTGTGTGGGGTGTGCAGTCTGCACGCGATTGTCTCTCTGCAGTGAGTGTGTGAATGGCCGTCACTGTGTGTGCGGTGGTTCTTGTGACGGTGTGTGTCGTGTTTGGTTCTGACTGGCCCTTGAGTGTGTGACTGTGCTAAAGTGTGTGTGAAAAATGTTCTCATCTATTAAATCACTGTTTCTGTGGAACAGACATTTTACCAGGTTTGGAGGGATGGGAAACCCAAGAGTTTATCTGGTGACTAATTTTAAACATTATAGGTGTGATCACAAAATACGGTGGATGTTTAAATTTTAAAAACTTTATTACAGTAAAAGACACATTGCCATTAAAATAGGCCCCCTTACTTCAAACACATTTACCCCATCGTTCTTGCCACTTTCTGAAGCAGTTTTGGAAGTCCTCTTTTTTTTAAAGGATTTTATTGGAGAACAGTGTTTTTCCAGGACCCAGGAGCTCCAAGTCAGGTAGTTGTTTCAATCTAGTTGTGGAGGGTGTGGGGATCGAACCGGCAACCTTGGTGTTATGAGCAAATGCTCTAACCAGCTGAGTTAACTGGCCGCCCTTGAAGTCCTCTTCCGAGAGCATCTTTAGTTGTTCTCTTGTGGCTGCTTCGATGTCCTGAATCGATTGAAAAACGTTTACCTTTAATGGTCATTTTGACTTTGGGGATGAGCCAGTGAATAAGGTGGATGAGGACACACTGTAATGGTTTTTTTTGTTTTTTTTTTGTTTTTGTTTTTTTTAGCTGAGCCATCCTGCTACCTCTTGGCAGCTCAGCGGCTGCTCAGCTTGGGCTGGACTCGAACCGCTGTTGCTCAGAGCTCAAACTCTTGAGTGAGCTCTTAACCAACTGAGCCACTCGGCCGGCCCGCACACTGTAATGTTTTTATGTGACAGAAATTGCTGCACTAGAAGCGATGTGTGACACAGCCTTTCCATTGTGATCAATAAATAAGGCTAATGCTGCTGCCAAGTGCCATCCAAGGAAAAGGCAGGGATCTTCAATACGGAAGCAGCAAGCAGCACGTTGAACCTTAGTTACAATGTGTGACAAGTTTCAACTTGTTCAGTGCAGACAGTCAGGTGTGAGCTACAGTTAAGAGAGGTGTGTTTAAAAGTGTGCCACAAATCATCACCCATCATGACAGCACTCCGTGTCACACATTGCTTCTGGTTATGACAATTTCTGTCAAATAAAAACATTATGGCATGTCCTCATCCACCTTATTCACTGGATCTGGCACCGTGCGACTTCTGGCTCTTCCCAAAGTCAAAATGATTCAGGACATTGAGGACAATGAGGTAACATTCAGTTACACGACAGCGTAACTGAAAACACTCATGAAAGAAGATTTCTAGAACTGCTTCAGAAAGTGGCAAGAATGATGGAATAAGTGTGTTTGAAGCGAGGGGGAGTATTTTGCATTCACTGTATTGTTTGATCATACCTTGTATCTATGTTGAAATAAATGTATTGTGAAGGAGAATGCAAAAATCAGCAAAAATGTTTTAAGTGAAACGTGAAGGCGTTTCCTGTTATGGGGTGACATCTCTTGGCCAAGTCCCCCACTGCCACAGATAATTCAACCTCAGTGTATGAAAAAGTGAGAAGCCCTGGTTTTTCCACATCCCAAGGCAGCATGGTCTGTACGGTCAGGGGTCTGATGTCCTGGATATTGGTCGGGTCCTATTATGCCTGGCTCTAAATGAGGAAGCCATCGCTGTCCAAGGTGGTACAGTTTGTCTTGGAGCCAGGCCCAGAGTCCCCCTAGGAAATAGACAAGTTGAGTATCAAATAGAATCTTGTGCCCAAAAGTAGGGAAATGTTCCAAAACCATCAGGGAAAATTCCCTGCTTCCAACTGTGATGGTGTAATTGTAGTAAGTTTGCCGTCCCACTCTAAACAAAACTAGATACTGGGTATAAAACAAATGTTTTCAGACATTGGAGAACTGGTGGTGCAAGACTTTGATCCCTGCAAGAAGGGAAATAAATGAAATCCTGCTGCAGTGGCTTTCTGTCTGAAGGCATATTCCAGACCTCAAAGCAGAGAGGAGGAATCAAAGCAGAGCACCAATTGGCTAAGTTGACAGCACAGTTGGGGGAAACTGAAGGAACTATAATTTTTGGGCAGAGTGTGGAAGAGGAGTTGGTATTTCCACCAAAAGAGACGTGGGTGGAGGAAATCTACCTCCGCCTTCAGAGTGGTGGATGAACTACTGCAGAACCTTGGAGAAAGCATCTTCAGAGTCAGAAGACATTTGCTTCATGATGTCACAGAGGCCATAAGGCCTTATGGAAATAGTCAAAGAGACCGGACTTTCAGCTAGGACCTGGAGGAGATAGGGTACAATGGTACCCAGAGGAGATTACTGAACTATTTCAGGCTTGTGCTGAGTTGGACATTTCCAAGAAATGACTATAGAGAATGGAATTAATATCAAAGGCTTTTGGTCACTCCTGTAGGGTGGGTGGGTTAGCCAGACCTCATGAGGCTGAAGGTGAGGAACCTTAGATTCCTAAGTAAGGGTGATGGGTCATTTGTGGCCAGCCAGTCTAACCAGACTGGACTCAGATCTCAGACAGATAAACTGGGCTGCCTTCTCTGTTTGGTCCTGACCTGTGGAGCTCAACCACATTTCCTAGAAGTGACTTTGGCTCTGAGCCAATCATCTTCCTCTTCCACTGAAGGTCCATCTGAGGCCTAATCTAGGAATGGGATGGTACCAGAGCAAGAGTTGAGAAAGGGTTGGATTCTTTATATGTCTTAAAGGTGGAGCTGACAAGATTTGCTGATTTATTGGGTGGAGTAGCAAAAGAAAGAGTAGTCAAGGATAACTCCAGGGGATTCTGAGTTCAATAACTGAAGAACAGAAACATTTACTGGGCTAGGAAGACCTAGAAAGGAATACATTTGTGGAGGTAAGATTGGATGTTTGGTTTGGAATGTGATAGTTTGAAAGGTATGTTAGACATATAAGTGGAAATATGAATATCATTTTAGAGGAAAAGTCTAGGCTAGAATCTTAAATTAGGAAATATTTTTATTTAGGAATAAATTAGGAAGTATCAGGTGGGTCATAACTGATGACTAATGATGAGCACCTTTTAATTTGTGCATCTTTGGAGAAATGCCTATTCAAATCCTTTGCCCATTTTAAAACTGTTATTTGTGTTTTTATTAGTCACTTGTGTTCTTTACATAGTCTGGATACAAGTCCTTGTCAGATATCTAGACTGATTTTTGACCAAGGTACAAAAGCAATTGAATGAAGGAGGAATAGCCTTTTCAAGAAACAGTGCTGGAGCCATTAGATGTTCATAACACCCCTCCCCCAAAGAGAACTTTGACCTCACACTTCTAATAAAAATTAACTCAGATTACAGATTTAAATTTGCTCCAATACTAAAAAATCCATGAAAAAAATGTACTCCATCTTTATTGTGACTACTGAGGGCAAAATAAATGGGTCCTGTCTTTCAGGATTCCATCTTTTATCTGTACTAAAGATTATATCATTAGATTATTACATTACATTTAGATATATTGGGCAGACATCTGTTTGCTGATTGTTTATTTGAAATTGATAAATGTGTTTTTATGGAAGTCAAAGTAAATTTTTATTCACTTAGTGACCATTACCTGGTTTATAGGGTTCTGCCAACAGAAGAAGCTTAAGACATAATGGCTGAAAATGAAAAATGTTACTACAAATCTTCAGGCTGAAAATGTCTACTCTTTATACATTTATGAAATGTGAAAAAGGGTACAAAAGCCTGGCAGCTTATTAATGTCTTAACTTACATATGGTTTTTCTATGTGCTTTGAAAAAGCAAGGGGTAACATAAGCAGAATTTCAATACTCAAACACAAAACCAACTACAATTTTTGTGGATTGTGCTCCTTTAACTTTTACACATAGGAACAGTTATCCAATATTGCAGTCTTAGCACAATTATAACAACTTTGTTCCTACTCAAAAAAATTAGAAGTATTTTCACATTGAAAATCATCACACAATTATTTTTTATAAGTTGTACAGTTTTCAAACCAATAGATTACTGTTATTTAATCATTGTATTTGTAACCAAATTGTTTATGTCAACTCTTTCTTATAAACAATGTTCGGAAGAGTTGAGACAGAAATAAGAGATAGGACTAGGGTTAGTGTATAAAATATTTTCAAAGGCATAGGTTCAATAGGAATTGAAAGAATGAAGAACTGAAAGAATGATTTATAAACTGCTGTTTTTCTTTATAACGTATCACTTCCGAATATACATCAATATGTTTTTTGGTTTCTTTTAAATTTAATTTCTCCCGCATTAGAATGTCAGCTATATGTCGGGGGGAGGGGAGCGGGGGAGGATTTTTGTCTGAGTGTTTACAGTTGTGTCCCCAGCGCCTACAACAGTGCCTGGCACACAGGCGCTCAATAAATAGCTAGTAAGACAGGGAGGAGAGAGAAGAAACAAAGGAAAGAAAGAAATCCCGGACAACTTGGGCTCCTCACCACTCGTACATCCTCCCTGAACCCTTCTCTCGCTCACCCTCGGCGTTTTATCCTCCCAGCGTTGGACCGAGAATCCCAACAGACACAACGAAGTGCGGGCCCGCCCACTGCGCGTGCGCATCACAGCCCCATTCGCCACGCGCGTCGGGCGCGTTCACGGAGTTTGGATGCCTCAGGGAACCTAAGCAAGCTGCGCCTGCGCAGTCCAAGCCGGCCCGCCTAGGCCTGGGCGGGACTCGGTGGGGGAGCGTTGGGTTGTGCTGCCTGAAAGGGCGGAACGTGTCCTGGTTCTGAGTCAGAAGGTTAGAGGGTTTCGGTAACGCGGTAGAGACCACTCGAAAGGGAGGCAGCAGGAACCACCTAGGAACGCCCCCGGCGAGCAGTCCCAGGATGCCCCGCGCCCGTCCCCGGACTTCATTTCCCAGCGGGCACTGCGGTCGGAGCCGCCAGCAGCCGGAGCGCCGTGGCCCCTTTGTGAGTCGGCCTGCCCGGCCAGGGAGCGAGTCCCCGCCCCGACCATCGGGGAAGCTGGGCTCCCGGCCTCCGCCAGCCGACCGCGTGGATGGGAGGTGCCGACCCGCAGGGAGGAGGCGGTGAGGAGTCCGGAGTTGGCGGGCGCCTGGGCAGGCGTGTGTGTGTGTGTGGGGGGGGCCCTGTCACCGTGTGTGAGAGCGTGTCACCGCGTGTGTGAACAAAGTGGGACCATGTGTGATCGTGTGTACGTGTAAGACGGTGTCACCAAGTGTGAGACCGTGTCACTGTGAGGCTGTGTGATTGAAAGCGTGTGACAGTGTGAGAACCGGTGTGAACAGTTTGGCCGTGTGTGTGTGTGTGTGTGTGTGTGTGTCTGTGTGTGTGTCTGTGTGTGTGTCTGTGTGTGTGTGTGTGTGGCCATGTCACTGTGTGTGACTACGTGAGAACGTATGTGATCATGTCTATGACAATGAGTGTGCAACTGTGTGGCTGTGTGTGTGGTCATGTGAGACTGCGTAAGATTGTGTGACCTTAGGACTGCATGTGACAGTGTTAGGGAGTGTGACAATGTTAGTGTGACAGTGGACCCAGAATGGCCTTGTGTGACCCACTGTGAGGGGAGGGCAGGCTTCAGCGCAGGGACGTGTCCACAGGCTGCCAGGGGAGCCGCCAGCCGGAGGGACTGTGGTGGGCGGGAGGCTCTGGGTGCTTGGGGAGGGCAGTGTGCTCCAGGGTTTGGGGGACTGTGCTGCTGGAGAGCCGGAGATGAGGATGAAGGAGAAGAGATGGGGATTTAGCAGAGACGGGAGGGAGGAAAGGCGGGAGAAGGCAGAGAGCTGGAGAGGAAGAGAGACAGGAGCCCCAGCCTTAGGCCTGGACGGCAGAAGACCAGGCTGCTGGACCTTGGCCATCTCTGCTGCACGTCTTTCCAGCCCTTTCCTAGTGAGGAATGGAAGAAGAAAAAGGAAGAGGAGTCCTACAGTGTGCTACTTCTGAAAATAAATGGCTGAATGATGTTTATTGTTAGAAAAGGATGTCCAAGCACTGTGCTCTGTGCTTTACGTGGATCATCTCATGGGCCTCCCAACAAGTGATAAGGAGTAGGTACCATTTAATGGATGAGGAAACTGAGCTTTGGAGTGATCCTTAACTCCGGGGAGGTTACAGTTAGTGAGTGTCTAAGCACAGGCATTTTGATCCCCAAACCTAGTGGCTCTTACCACTAAGTTAGGCTACTTCTGAGATAATTGCTTTACTTTTCAAGGCAGTGAGGTTTAGTGGGAAATAACTCTTAATTAATGGGGTTCAATGACTGTTCATGCTTAGCTGCTCCCCTCCTCCAATCTCTTATGGGGGAATTGCTCATAAAAGTAAAGAGTAAAGAGATTTGTTTTCAGGTGCAATTGGTCATAAGCAAAGCAGAAGCAGGGTGTCCTGACTCTCTGATCCAGTGTCCTCCAAACCACACGACTGCTCTGATGCCTATTCTGTGTAAAGACGTTTTCTCTGAGGCATTCATGTTGTAGCTTATCTCACATTTTTGTACAAAGCATAGGGACATATTTCCTTTCAACAACATCATTTGGTGGAAAGATTAAAAATTGGACCTGGATTCCACTTGGGCCCTATTACTTATTACTATGAAACCTCAGATAATTTCACTGAAGAAAAGCCATCATGTGTGAAGGAGGTAAATAATCCTTAGTAATGCCATCCCAAAGGGTTAAAAACTGTTATTATTTATAATTATAAATGAGGAGGTGACTTATACAAAGTTTATATCGCGTTCTTGAGAAAAGAACTGTAAATTTAGACAGGAATGACCAATTCAGTTGACACCTCTAATCTGTGTCTGTGGAGGAGCAGAAGGGCAAAAGGAAGGAACGGAAGGTTTCTAGGCTGGTGATACTGTGAGCTGAGGGCAGGCCTGGCATTTTAGGGCTTCTTTCTTCCTCTCCAGCTTGATTTTCTCCAGACACTGCCCTTCTCCCAGAGAGGAGCCCGGAGGAGGAGGTCGGAAAAGCTGTCATAAATTCTTAAATTGTTAAAGCCATGTCTAAGGTAAGAAAGCATTTTTTTTTTTTTTAGATTTTTTAAATTGGGGAATTGGGGGATGGGAACAGCGCTGGGGAATTGGGGGAAGGGGAACAGACAAATTGCTGTCCTTTTGTTCTTCAGTCTAGTTGTGGAGGACGTTGCTTCACTGGCCCAAGTTGGCACCATCATTGCGCTCTTCTCAGGCGAGGCACATCAGTTGCCGGCTTCTAGACGGCCGCTCACGGTAGCTGCTGGCTGCTCACGCTGGCTGCTGGCTACACATGGTAGCCCATGGCAACCCACTGCAGCAGGGGCTGCAGCCTATACCGTCACCGGGGACTCATGGCAGCCCAGCTCCAGGTTGAGCTGTTGTTCAGCATAGGTGTAGAGGGCAGTGTCACTGGCCCTCATATGTGGGATCTGAACCGGTCTCTCTGGCGTCCCAAGCCAGCTCTTAACCAACACGCCACTCAGCCGGCCCAGAAAGCATTTCTTTTCTCCCCTGGAATGCCTTGTTTTTCAGGTGTTATATGAACATTTTGCTTTTCTTTCGAAACTCCCTAGCCTAACAAAATCCCATTCATTAGTGGCCTGGTCCTCATGTTCTCCAGTCCGGAAAAGGAAGTCCCCAAAAGCCCAGTGAGCTTCCTTTTTTTCTCAGCCAATATTTTCATTTTCATTCAAGGAAAAATTCAGCATCTCCTATGGGTTAGGTGTTCTGTTAGGAGCCCTCAAGAGGCAAAAATGCAGTCCTTGGTTATCTGGGTAACAGCAAGGAACCGAGAATAAAGATTGAAAGAGAAAAAAAAATGCACTCAGTGGTGGGATGTGAGAGCCTTCATTGTAGGGACTTGATTCATTGAGGTTGAAGTGTGTGTTCAGATGTGCCCACTAGCTTAGACCTTTCCCACAGACCTGGTTTGAGAGGGAGGCAAGGTGAGGGCTGTCCAGTACATGACAAGATCTCCTGCTCAAGGTGATTTTGAGCAGTGGGATGTTTTGGGTCTTGAGTCAGCTGGGTCAGCTGCGTTAGGGATTTTTTTCAGGCATGCTGTGGGGCTTTCAAGAGCATTACTCCAAGGGAGTGATGAGGTCCTGTTTTAGGAGCATCTTGAGTAAGCAGTGGGGCTACAGCTAGTATATTCTAGGTCATCCAGTTAACAGTGTTGGAATTAACATGGAAAAATAACAGGAAATTTTTTGAAAAGGAATAATACGAGGGGGCTGGCCTAGTGGTGCGTTGGTTAAGAGTTGTCTTGGGACACCAGCTCTGAGCAGCAGGGCCCCGGTTTGGATCCCACATTAGGGCCAGTGATGCTGCACCCTCTACAGCTAAGATGGTGATCAACAGCTCCACCTGGAGTGGGGCTGGCTGGCAGCTGGCATGAGCTGCCGAGAGCTGCTGTAAGCAGCCGTCCAGTGGCCGGTGACCCATCTGCCTCTCCCGGGGAGAGTGCAATGATAATACCAAGATGGGCCAGTGAAGCGACTTCCTCCACAACTAGACTGAAGAACAAAAGGACAGCAACTTGTCTGTTCCCCTTTCCCCAATTCCCCAATAAAATCTTTAAAAAAACAAAAAAAGAATAATAGGAGGGAGTACTTGAATCCACACTAAAAATGGCTACATACATCTACAATAATAAAAACAGTAAATCGTGTGGAATGGGAACCAGAAGAAAAAAATGAAAAGATGAGTGTCCAGAGAAGCAAATACAAGTATAAATAAGAATGGAAAATATTTATTCATTAAATATAATGGTTACTAACGAGTTACTGTATACTAAATGCTGGCAATACTGTGGTAAATAAAAATGGAGTCTATCTTTGTCTTCACGGAATTTAGTATCTATTAGTTTATTATATATGGTTATTTTAAATTAGTGGAGAAGGGGTGGATTATTCATTAAGAAAAGAATTTCTTCCTTATACTTGAAGGTTAAATACATTTTGTAGGTTAAATATAAAAAATAAAACTGTACAGTTTGCTGGAGGAAAATAAAGAATGGGTACAAAGAGGAAGACAAGCCAGAAGCAGAAATTGACTAGAGCAGCACTGCCCAGAACTGGCTGTGATGACTTATGATCAAAAGTCTATATCTGCACTGTGCATACAGTAACCACGGTTCACACATGGCTATGGAGCACCTGTATGTACTAGTGTGACTGAGGAACTGAATTTTTAATGTCAATTGATCTAAATTTAAATAGCCACATGGTCAGTAGCTAGTGTATTTAGACAACACAGATCTACGCTAATAAAATGATAAAGCCATGAAGGAAATTGTGGGTGATCTTTTTCAAATCTCTCGTTTTACAGATGAGGAAAAAGAAGCCAAGGAAGGAAAGTGACATGTCCGCATCACTAGTTAGTGTCTGTGTCAGTTGTGGAAGTTATAATATATGTTGAGGGTCTGAGGGTCTGTAACATAGATGATGGTGAGTGATGATTTGAAGATGGTGGTCGAAAATGACAAAGGGCACTGTGGAGCAGTGTGCCCACTGTGATGGAGCACATCATTTCATTCCTTTGCTAGAACCATCACTGGCTTCCCATTTTACTTGGAAGGACAGCCAGTGTCCTTATCATGGCCTATAAGGCACTTCGTGATCCAGCTCTTGGCTACCCCAGACCTCATTTTCTTCAAGTGTTTGCACCTCTCTGCTCCAGTTACACTGGTCACCTCGCTGTTCTTCCAACTTTCCTGTCTGTGAACCTTTGCATTTGCTCCTCCCTCCTCTGTGGTTCTCTGCCCTAGATGTCGGTGTGGACTAGCTCTCCTCCCACTTTGTTGAGATTGTTGTTCAAACATTTCTTCTTTATTTAGGTTTATTGTGATCATCTTATCGAAAATAAACACCACTGTAACTCTTAATCACTTTACCTTGTTTTTTGTCATAGTATTTAATACGATTTTATGACTTTATGTTTAATGCCTTTCTCCTCTGTTAAAATATTAACTCCACAAGGGGAGGGACTATATTTTGTCCACCTTTGTAGTCTCAATTCTTAGAACAGTGTATGTAGAAGGCATTCAGTATATTTGCCAAATTAATATATGAATGAACACAGGAATGAGTTCCAGGAAGGCCAGAGCCTCTCCTCTCCTCCCTTCTCCTGCCACTGAGTTGTTAATGGAAGAAGGAGAGAGCAGAGGATGTATGGTGGTGACAGAGCCCATCAGCCCAAATGCTGTTTCCGGGACCCACACCAGACCTTCTCAATCACAGTCTCTGGTGGTGGGGCCCAGAAAACACATTTTTTAGAGTCCTAGGATGACTTTAATGCACACTTTATGAGAACCTCTGCCTCTAAAGATTTTATATTTAAAGTATCCTCATGCAAACAGCATATAGCTGGTTGGTTCTTTGTGTGTTTTTTTCACCCTGTGCTCACAGCTGGGCATTCGAGTGACTCTGTGTGCCTCTCACCAATCCCAGGTCTACTCCCAAACGTTGGTTTTTGAAAATCCAGTCTGATAATCTTGGTCTTTTAATTAGTGTTTAGTACATTTTCCTTTAATGTAATTACTGGTATATTTGTGTTTAAGTCCACCATGTTGCAATTTTTTTCTACTTATCCCATCTGTTCTTCCTTTATTTCTCCTTTTTGGCCATCTTTTGGATAAATCAGGTATTTTTTTCCTATTATCTTGTTAACTATACATTATTTTTATTATTCTTTTAGTGGCCACTCTAGGCTAATATGTATCTGTTACTCATTAGGTAATAATCTTTCTTCCTTCTGTAACCTTCCTCCTATAATTAGTTCTCTTACCACTTCCTAAACAAGTTAAGACCCCTTATACTGGTTTAACTCCAAGATACTATTATTAGTTGACATTATATATACTTTATAGTTCCTGTTTTGGGGTTCTTAATTTCTTCCTGTGTTTCTATGCTTCCATTTCCTTCCATTTTTCTTCTACCTGAAGAACCCCTATTAGTATTTCTTTGTATGTAGGTCAACACTTCGCTCCCTACATGAATTATTTTTCATTAGCTCCTATTCTTGCTGGGTCAAAGTAGTGTAATTTAAATTATTTCTGAGGTTAAGTCTAGGAAATTCTAGTCTCAATGGAGAGAAAAACATCTAGAAATTTAATAATGAGAGACCTTTGCAGCATCATAGTGAAAAATGGAGATTCATATACCTGAAAATAAGCAAGGGGTTAGTAAATAAGATATGGCATATTTATACCATGTAATATTATCCATCCAACCAAAGTGATGTTATAAATAAATGAATATATATGGATAATCATAGACATGTCTGTATAAGGAAACATTTGAGCAATTATATACTAACTAAATTTTGACTGGTTCTAGGAGGTACGAAACATGGTAGGTAGGTGTGGGGGGCATGGAAAACTTCCAATTCTTTAACTTGGAAAAGAATTCACTGAGGGTAGAAATATTGAATATTGTTTTCTAAGTTTTCTTAATGACAAAATTGTATGAAATTTGCTTTATTAAATCAAAATAAATATAAAAATATTTGAAAGGTATTCAGGTCTAATTGGCTGAGAGAAAAATGTCAGACAGTTGAAACCTGGACTCCATTAGTTTGTGTATGCAGCTAAAAAATGTCTTTTAAGGACTTTATCTAACAAAATGTGCCCCACCTGTCTACAGAAGAAATGATGCCTGCGGAACACTTTTTTTTTTTGCAGTTTTAAAGCTTTTATATCGAAAGCCTGAGTCTGAATAGCCTTGATGATTTACATGCCCACCCTGTCCAGCACAACAGTCGCCTTCAGCCCCGACTCGTGTCCCTTCTTCCTGAAGCCTTTACTTATGTCCCGACTTGTCTGTATTAAGGAGTGTTTCAGAGGTGGAAGCATGTAAGATGGAAGCTGGTGCATGTTACTGGTGTTCCCTGGAGCCACACTTGTGCTTCCCTGACACCTGCTTAACATTTTGGTCCATTACTGAGGCACTAACTATTCATGTATTAACTCATTTTTTCTGTGAAAATGTTTTTGCGTAAAATCATTGACATGCTCTGTCTTCAGTAGGAACATTACTCTGCAGTCATGGTAAGACCAGGAGTGATGTTCGCATTTGACCATGAAGGCCAGGGAACACGCCAGAACGCACTGCAGCTGGAACCCTGGGGGCCGCTGCGTTGCTGGGCACCCTCTTCAGTTGCTGGACTGAGGCTTTGGAGATGTGGGAGGGTTGCTAGCCGGGCTCAGTGCAGTGGTGTTTACCAGCCTGTGTGGCGCTATTTCAACATTTGACAGGTCAGTTCAGCTGTTCAGGTGTGTACCGCTGATTGCCATCTGTGTGTCAGCCCAGCGTAAGAGTAAGCATTGCTCTGTGACATGCCAGACCGCACAGCAGCTTTGGTAAGTCTGGAGCAGATGTACCTCATTAGGAAGAATGGCCATTTTGAGTCTTCAGGGAGCAGACTAGGTCTTGTTCCATGTTATAAAGATCCTGAGTTCAACATACAGGAGAAGTATGAGAACTGTACTGTAACATTTAAAAACATTCTCGCTCATCAAACATGCACAGTTGGGTATGTTCCTCCAGTGATGAGCTGTAGGTATTTTTTTATGTACTTCATTATCACAATGGAAATGTTCACTATTTAATCAATAATGATCAATAATGCTTAAAATTACTATTTTCTTTCGTAGGTAGCATGATAGGTTACCAGCTGTCTTTGAAAATTAGTGAGGTTGTCAAGAGATGTTAGGTAATCCTTGGATGCCCCCAACTCTTCTGTTATGGCATACATTTGTTTAAGTTGTATTTTTGCAAAGTCACTATGAAATTTGTTTACTGTTTGTATTACATATACAGTACAACCTTGGATTGTGAGTAACTTGGTTTGCAAGTGTCCGCAAGACGAGCAAACATTTCTAATACATTTTAACATGGTAAAGGAGCGATGTCTTGCAATACGAGTAGTTTGTTTCCGGAATGAATTATGTGCACAAACCAAGGTATTATATATTTAATTTTAGAGAATCAGTATTATAAGCACTTATATATATATATATCTGGAAGACTTCCACTGTAGAGCTTGGAAAAATGTATCTTTTAAAGCTTAACATGTCCCTGCTCCTCCTTGAAGTCCTTCTTCACGCCCTCGTCTATCCTGGTTTTCCATATTGAGAAATGCTTTACATTTAGTATGAATTGTGTATTATTTTACATTTGATTGTGTACAGTGTTGGGATTGCCCATTTTTTTCCATCAGTAGAGAATATCTTAGAAATTGTCCACTTTCCATGGTGACATCAGAACTAAGCACAGAAGTCATCTAGCAGTTACTCGACATGTATTGCTCAGAACCTAAGATACTGCCAGAAAATTTCACTATATGAAATATTTCTCTCCAAAAGTACAGGCAATTTAACTCTTCAAACTGAGCAAGAATGTTTATGTCCTTTCAGGATTTGGTGACATTTGGGGACGTGGCCGTGGATTTCTCCCAAGAGGAGTGGGAGCGGCTGAATCCTGCCCAGAGGGGTCTGTACAGAGATGTGATGCTGGAGAACTACAGGAGCCTTATCTGGCTGGGTAAGGGGGTCTCCCGGCAGCTCCGAATCTGCAATCTGCACATAGGGCTGCTTTCCAATATAGTGTTTGGGAAGCCACTGATGTGCTTCACTAAGTTTTTCTTTCTTGTGCTCCCCCAAATAGGTTGACTTTTGTAGAATTGGCAGCTTCATCAGACTATTCCTGCAACTTCCTCTTCCTCATTCTTCCACATACTTCACATCCTTCCTCAACTGCCATCTGTCATGCCCCCACCTTCCTGATGACCAAGGAACTTGATCTGATTTATGGGCCTGGCTAATTCCCTTTTGTTTCTTGTAAGCAGGAGTTTCAGTTTCTAAGCCAGATGTCATCTCATTACTGGAACAAGGAAAAGAGCCCTGGGTGGTGAAGAAGGAGGGGACAAGAGGCACATGCTCTGGTGAGTGAGAGAGAACTAGGGAGGTGGAAGCCATTGCAAAGAAAAGCTCTGTCATCCTAAATGGTTCCATCTCATAATTGATGTTTCCTGGGTAGCTGTTCTTAAAGGCTCTAGGCCTGGGAGGAAACATTGAGGTGTCTTTAGCATGAACTCCCCAACTTCTTCTCCTTGTATATATTCTTTCACACATTACAGTCTTCTCTGAAAACCTTTTCCTATTCTCTGTGTCCAAATATCACAGTGTCTCCTTGTCTTTGATTTTTAGTTTGGCACAAGTTGCTTCATCACATTAAAAAAATATCCAGAGACAAGAATGTATATTTTTTTCTTTTTCAGTCACTTATTCCTTTTAGATTGAAGGCTTGATTTATTTATTCATTATTTTACCAAGATTCACTTTGAGAAAATCATTCTGCTAAATTCTTGGGATTATTCATAGGTTTATAAACCATCAAAAAAAAAGGCATTTTCAGTTGTATTTTCAAGTCTGGGTAATTGGAAGGTGACATTTAATAGGTCATAAGAAAGTCATAAGAAAAGGTTGGGAGGGGAAAAGTTGAATTTGGCTTGGGACATAACAGACTTATTTTTATGGGATGGGGATATTGCCAAGTGAAGAAATACAACATGCCATTGGGGGTAGACAGAGGCTCAGAAAAAAAGTCTGATTTAGAGATGTGAATATGAATGAATAAGATCACTAAGAATATGAGAGATAAAGGCTGGTACTCAGGTCTTTGTAGGGAAGTGACCTTTGACAACTTTCTCAATGTCTTTTCTGGTAAATGGTTCTATTTGGGTTAAATTTTGTAAATTTTTATTTTTCTAGATAATTATCCTTTTCATTTAGGTTATCAGATTTATTTCCATGAATCTGAGCAAAATAATCTTATAATTCTTTTTATTTCTTTTATATCTATAATCGTTTCCAATTTTAATTTCTTATTTTGTGTAGCTATTTTTTTTAAATTATTAGGTTGCTACTCTTGCATCAATTTTTTTATTTTTAAAATCCAGCTTATGGATTTATCTATTAGTGTTACCATTCTTCTCTTTTCCAATTCTCTAGTTTCTGCTTTTCTCTTTACTAATTTTTTCCTTCTAATTTTCTTAGGCTTAGCTTGTTTACCATCTTGCTGAAATGAAAGCTTCATCTATTCATCTCATTCTCATTCACTAATTATTAAGGGCTATGAATTTTCCTCTGAATATAGCTTCAGCTGTCTTCCATAGATTCTGATGTTTATTTTTTTTGTTATTGCTATTTCCTAGATAACGTACTTCTTAAAAATTTCCCTTTTACACAAGAGTTGTTTAAAAGAAAGTTTTCTGGTTTTACTGTATTTTGACCAAATTGTTTTATCATATTTGATCTGGTAGCAATTAGTACTAATTCTACTTTCTAACAGTTTGAAGATTTTGTGTCGCCTAATATATAGTTAGTTTTTGTAAATAGGCTCCAAGATGTAGTCTCTATTTTCAGGGTAAAGAGCTTTATTCTTTTATGTTATTAAAGTATGTCTTTACTTACATTTCTTATTTCCATCTATAATGTTTTTCTTAACTTTATTAAGGAATTATTTACACACAGTAAATTGCATCTATATAAATTATGCAATGTGATGAGCTCTGACAGTTGTATACACCCATGAAACCATTGCCACAATCAACACACAGCATTTCTATCACCCCAGAAGATTGTGCCTCTGCAGTCCATCCTTCTACACTCCTGTCTCCAATTCAATTTTTGTAAAGTCCAGTTTATTAATTTCTCTTGGTTGGCGATTTTCTGCAATATCTAAGAGATTCTTGCTACTGCCAGGTCACAAAGCTTTTCTTCTATGTTTTTTTCTCCCTAGGAATTTTATAGTTTTAGCTTTCGCATTTTGATATATGATCTATTGAGCTAATTTTTGTGTCTTATGTGAGGTAAAGGTTGAGTTTCTTTATTTTTTTCCCCATTTGGATATTCAGTTGCTCCAGTACTTTTTGTTGAAAAGAGTTCCTTTCCCTGTTATGTTGCCTTGTTGATAGCTTTGTTGAAAATCAGTTGACCATAAATGCATGGTTTTCGTTCTGAACTCTGTTCTGCTCCATTAATCTATATTTGTATTCTTTCACCAGTAGTACACTGTCTTGATATCTGTAGCTTTATAGTAAATTTGATGTCAAATAGTTCAATTTGTAAAACACTTTGACTATTTTAGATCATAGAATGAAGTTTAGAATTTCTACCCAAAAAGCCTGCTGGGATTTTGATTGGGATTATGATGAATCTATACATCAATTTTGGGAGAACTGACTTCCTAACATTGAGTTTTCTAGTTCATGAGTATGGTTTATTTAGAATTTATTATAGTCGTCTTTAATTTCTCTTAGCAGTATTCTGTGGTATAGTGCTCTTATATATCTAAAAAAAACTATTTTCCTGAATCTTTTATGTTTTTTTGTGTGCTATTATAAATACAATTTTGAAAAATTCCATTTTCCAATTGTTTGCTGCTAGTATGCAAAAATGTAAGGTAAGGCCTGTGGCAGGTTAATAAAATTAAGCAATTTAATACAAAATTACTTTTCTATGATGGCATCTTAGTTTTAGGGATCAACTGAAAATTTACATTTGGTTGGAATATATCTCATAGAAAATGATATCCAGGAAGACCTTTTGCAGACTGCAAAAGTTTAACCATAGAGTTTCATGTACAGCCTAAGGCAACTAATAGTACCTGGTGTGTCTTTGGGTCTGGGCATCTTATGGAGGTTTTTTAGCCACATTGATATTATATAATTGGTTTTTCTAAAGGTAATGAACTTATCCTGAATGCAGGATAACCAAAGGCATGAGAGAAAGGGTGTTTGGAAACTGTTGTATTGATATATATATATATATATATATATATATATATATATATATATATATATATATAATGATGATTGTGATTTTAGATAACCTCTTTAATTTTGAATTTTTCTGGTAGTTACCTTATTATGTATGATTAATTTATATCCCTAATCAGCTTTCTTAAGTTCTCATTCTTTATCATCTTATACTTTTTAGATAACTTTAACAGCTGTTAAATCCTCAAACTTATGTATTTTATTCACCAATACTTGTTTTAAGTTTTTCTATTCTGCATAAACACAAAAGACTTTTTTCCTTAATATCTTTTAGATTGGGAGTATGCATTTAGAAACAATGAATTTTCATCAAAGCAAGTTATTTATGAAGAATCATCCAAAGTAATGACATTGGGAAGAAGCCATCTTACTCGTAGCCTTGACTGCCTCCGTTTGAGAGAAGATTGTAAAAGTAGGGACTGGTTTAAGAACCAGTTGGGAAATCAGGAGGTACATTCTAATCAATTGATCATCACTCATAAAGAAATCCTCACTGAAGATCAAAATAACAAATATAATAAATCTTGGCAAACTTTCCATCAGGATGCAATATTTGCTATAAAACAGAGTTTTCCCACCAAAGAAAGAGCACATAAGCATGAACCACAAAAGAGAAGTTACCGAAAAAAATCTGTTGAAATGAAACATAAGAAAGTCTATGTAGAAAGGAAACTTTTGAAATGTAATGAATGTGAGAAAGTCTTCAACCAGAGTTCATCTCTTACTCTTCATCAGAGAATTCATACTGGGGAAAAACCCTATGCATGTGTTGAATGTGGGAAAACTTTCAGCCAGAGTGCGAACCTCGCTCAACATAAGAGAATACATACTGGGGAGAAACCCTACGAATGTAAGGAGTGTAGGAAAGCCTTCAGCCAGAATGCACATCTCGCTCAGCATCAGAGAGTTCACACTGGAGAGAAACCTTATCAGTGTAAAGAATGTAAAAAAGCCTTCAGCCAGATTGCACACCTGACTCAACATCAACGAGTCCATACTGGAGAGAGACCGTTTGAATGTATTGAATGTGGAAAGGCCTTTAGTAATGGTTCATTTCTTGCTCAGCATCAAAGAATTCATACAGGAGAGAAACCTTATGTATGTAACGTGTGTGGGAAAGCCTTTAGCCATCGTGGTTACCTAATTGTACATCAGAGAATTCATACAGGAGAAAGACCCTATGAATGTAAGGAGTGTAGGAAAGCCTTCAGCCAGTATGCACACCTTGCTCAACACCAGAGAGTTCATACAGGAGAGAAACCTTATGAATGTAAAGTATGTAGGAAAGCCTTCAGCCAGATTGCATACCTTGATCAACATCAGAGGGTCCATACTGGAGAGAAACCCTATGAATGTATTGAATGTGGGAAGGCCTTTAGCAATAGTTCATCACTTGCACAACATCAGCGAAGTCATACTGGAGAAAAACCTTATATGTGTAAGGAATGTAGGAAAACATTCAGCCAGAATGCAGGCCTTGCTCAGCATCAGCGAATCCATACTGGAGAGAAACCTTATGAATGTAACATCTGTGGGAAAGCCTTTAGCTATAGCGGATCTCTTACTCTACATCAAAGAATTCATACTGGAGAGAGACCCTATGAATGTAAAGATTGCAGGAAATCTTTCAGGCAGCGTGCACACCTGGCTCATCATGAGAGGATTCATACTATGGAGTCATTCTTGAGTCTTTCCTCTCCCTCATCCACCATGTCCAGTCAATTGCCAAGACCTGTAGGTTTTATCTCTTAAATATGCCTTGAATTTCACTCCTTTAATCATTTCCATCCCATCATCTGTGTCCAATACACAATAATCTACTTGGCGTGGACTATGGAAATAGCTTTCTAACTGGTTTCCCTATATTTACTGCTTCCTTTGTCAGTTGTCCATGTTGCAGACACACTTGTATTTAAAAAGTTTGATCATATCCTCACTCATTAAAACCCCTCAGTGGCACTCCATAGTTCTTAGGTTGAAGCACACATTCCTCAAAATAGTCTAAAAGACCTTCCTCCCAATACTTGTTCCAGTCTACCTATCCCCTGTCAATATCCAGCTCAGTCTTTGGTTATTTACCCAGAATTAAGAACTCATATTCCAGCATCAAATAGATCTGGGTTCCAATCCTTGCTCTTCCATTTTTAGCCCTCTAATTTTGGGGAAACATTTTGTCTTTTGTAAGCTTCGGTTTTATTTATATTATGAGAATAATAATGGTACTACCTCGAAAGTTAATGGAGCATTAAATGAGCTAATGCATGTAAATTGCTCAGTAGAGTGCCTCACATAAAGTAATCACTCAATAAACATTAATGTAAAATAAAAAGGTACCATGGTATACAAAGAAGACCTGATCATCTCAACAGTGATCAGCTGGGACAACAAAAGCAGCAGCTCCAGACTGAAGGTCTGGTTTGTCAAGGTTTCTCATTAGGAACAGTAGTCACTGAGCTAAAGGTGGGTGGCAATGGTACCAGATACAGTAAGCCTGATCTTAGAGTCCATGATAATACAGAGTAAGATGCTGGCTTCTGTTTCAGCATGAACATATAGAGACATGACTTTGTTGGTAAGAAAAAGTAGCTTTATTAGATATTCAGCAGTTCTAAGAAGCTAGATTTTAAAAATTGCTATAATGAGTAGAATTTGCTGAGATGTATTCCTCATTTACATTTAAACAAAGGCAAAATAGATTTTTAAAAACATTTGAAAAGATCAGTAGCCAAAGAAGACTAGAAAATAAAGTGTAAGTTTAATCCCTGCTCCTAATTCCAGGTGGGTAAATTGTATTAAACCTGTGTCATTTAAAGTAGAAAAAGCTGTTGAACTTCTAAGTGGTAGTTCCAAAACTACAGGGGAAAAGAAACCAAAGCTGTAAGTATTCAAAACTGGCTGCCCACAAACAGGTTTGGCTTGGTATGCATCAAGTTTAAAATGAATATGCATACCTTTAGGTGGGCCTATGTTTTCCAGTTCTCCACAGTTCAAACCACTCCGTTCCCACACATCTGACTTCTTTTACAGTTTATATTATTTCCTGACTCCCGAAGTCTTTTAGTATGCAATCAGTGCAGTAACGAATTCACATATGAATACAAATACAAAGAAAATGATGAAAGTTTAATGGAAAATGAAAGGAAGATTTGAAATATCTATCTCTCTGTAGGGGAAGACTCAGTATTATACAGATGTTAGGAGGCCCCAAATTAATCTACAGATTCCTTGGACATAACAAAATCCTAACAATTTAGAGCTCAAAAGATTGAGAACAGTTCCTAAACATGAACTCCAGAAGCCACACCACAAAGATTCAGGTTTGATTGCTTAAGAACTTTATTAAGCTTTTATGTAGTCAAAGAAAGTATAAACAAGCTTTTTAAACATCAGAATTGGAAGAAATCATTACAACATATATAACCCGTGAAATTTATATCCTTAACATAGAAGTACTCCTACAAATCACTTAGAAAATGACACTTCTCCCCCCACCATGGGCAAAGGTATTAGGCAACAGGTGACTGACAGATGTTTATAAGTACTGAATTCACTAGAATCAGAATAAATACAAGTTAAACCAATGAACTATCCAGTTTTCCTTACCAGACTGATAAAAAAATTTACATTGCAAAAGCATAGGAAAGAAGATACTTCTAAGCACTGATGTGAGGGAGTATAGATTTGTACACTGTTTCTCAAAGGCAACGTGTCAATATCAGAATTTTCATTGGGAAAACCAAGATGTTCTTTTGCAGTTAACAAACAGCACACAAGTGTATCTTCCCCTTCATAGCCCAGTAAACATAAGTAAAAGGTAACAAACAAAAAGAGCTGCAGAGAGAGGGTCATCAGGGAATGAGAGAAATTTTGTGAAAAGACAAAAGGGGGAAGAATGTTCATTCATGAAATGTAGCACAAGAAGCTGCTACCTGAAATGTTTGCATGATAGAGAATTCAGCCATGGGAGCCCATTTGTCCAAAGGATCCCTAGAGAGGCTCAACCTTCGAGTTGGCTTGTGTAGACGCTGGATGTACTAAGGAGACACAAAGACAGGACTGTTAAATGCGTTTCTACGTGAAATGTTAGCATCCCCTGCCCACAGCTTCCCCACTCCACCCTCTTCTGTAAGTAAACTGAGATCCTTCACACCATTCACAAAAATGACTTACAGTAGAATAAAATCCTAAATGTAAATGCAAATTAATAAAGATAACAGTAGGATATGTTTATGACTTTGGTGTTGGACTATCTTCTAAAATAGACAAAAATGAAAGCCATAAAGGAGAAGATTAATGAAGCTATCAAAAGTTAGCATGCTTTTAAAACAAAGTTAAAAGATAAGCAACAGAAAAGAAGACAATATTTGTAATATGATAACAAAAGGAGAGATGTAAGTATATCTTTAAATCAGTAAGTGAAGGACAATTAAGCAAGTATAAAAATAGACAAAGGATAAGGATGGGGAAATCAGAGAAGAAATATGGCCAGTAAACAGAGTCCCTGCTTAACCTTGTTCATATTAAGAGATGCAAATTTAAATAATATATCAAAAATTGGCAGTGGTGTGGAGGAAGAGGTAGTCCTCATTGCCACTTTGGAGACAATGAAGTTTTAAAAATATTCACGATAGCACCTCTGAATGGGCAGAATGGTTAGGACATGAAACACTGGAAAAAAGTCAACTTCCAGCAATAAAAGCATGACTAGAAATACTAGCAGCAGTTTAAAAGAATGGACTGAATATTGATACAGATTTGACAAAAAGATGATTGAAAAAGCAAATTTCACAGCATACAGTGTTACATATTTAAATTATATTTCTGATACATTTACATAATGCTTAGAAATGCAAATGTTTAGAAAAAGTTCTGAACAGACACATCAAAGGACAGAAGTGTTTCTTCTGGGACCAGGATTGTGATTGGCTATTCTGGTCAAGAGGAGATTGGTTATCAGTAATATTTGAAGATTTAAATAAGAATGTAATAACATAATTCAAAAAATTTAAACTATGAAAACAATGGAAGGAACTTATGGAGAACTGGGGCAGCTAGAGTGAGGGCTGGCAGCCTCAGGTGAAACCTTTTTGGAATTTGGAGACTCTCACTGACTCATCAGTCCTTCCCATGCATACAGAGATCCTAGTAAGTCTTGCCCTTTGGGGAAATAGATCTACAGTGAGAATACCCAAAGAACCCCTGCCATCTACCTAGGATAATGAAGCCATATCATTCTTAAATGTGAAAAGACAGCTAAGGATCATTGCAAGTGAAGAAAACTATCAGCATAATAAGGACCAAGAGACAGAACTAACCCCAGAGTGAAAACTAAAATTTTATGTTAGTCTGAGATTTGAAGAAATGTCGCATTTTTAAAACAAATACAGGAAGCTACCAACGTTCATATAAATAAGAACTCAGAATGAAAAAAAATATTGCTGTAATAAATTTAATATAAATTTTGAAAAAAAATGAAGGGAACTCATCAAGTACATAAAGACAGAAAAAGGGACATGGAAATTTAGAAGGTCCAACATCTAATAAATGTTCCAGAAAATTTATTAGGGAAATTATGAGGGATGTAGCAAAGAAATGATTAAGAATCTTTCTAAACTAAGGAAAGGTATGAATGTTCAATTTGGAATAGCTTACTGAATATTGGACAGGCTGAGTTGGCAAAAACTACAACAAGAGAAAAAGTGAAGAGATCCAGAAATATGCTTGTGAAATTTGAAAATACTAATGATGACATCATTCTAAGAGCTTCCAAAAAATGTAAATGTCTCCTAAAAAATAAGCAAACTAGCATTAGGATGACAGAATACCAAAACAGTCTCGTCCAAGTTATGAGGTTAAAATTACTTTGAATCCAGGCATCTATACTAAAAGAGTAATGAAAGCATCAGGCCAAATGTTGATGTTTTGTATATGCAGTTAACTTCTGTTTACTCCCACTTGTCCTTTATTACAGTCCTGAAGGAGTAGAGCCAGCAAAATCTGGAAGGAAAAGGAAGAAGGCAGCAGGAAAGGCTTCAACAAACAGTGGCTATAACCCAGGAAAGTGATGTTTAGGATGGCACTCGGCAACAACCAGACCAAATTACGGTAGGCTAGGAATCCAGGAGTCAGCCGAGAAAATCTTCAGGAAGAATGGAATAGGTTACATTAAATGAGTTAGTTTGAAGTTGGAGGATTTTACCCACATGGTAAAGACAAAAGTTTGCTCTTAGGAGAAGGAAAGAAAGGCAATCATTGGGAAAAAACAAAAGAGGCCACACCAGCTATCACGGTCCTAATGTCAAGCAAGACCCCATAAAATGTTGCATGATTCTGAAAAATAGACTGAAAAAAGAAAATCCATTTGACTGATATTAGGAATAGTCTCATTTAAGTGGTTACTGAGATCATAACAGACCTGTTGGGGAGGAAATGTAACCTCCACACATTGCTTGGCTGTGACTTTTCAGAGAGTAATATTACATAGTGATAATAACCTAATGCTATTTCATTTGCAATGTTAAAATACTTAGGCAAAGCACTGAAGTCTCTGTGTATAATCTATCCAGTACTTCATAATGTAAAAGGCAAGATACAGCTGCTAGATTGGATGGTGGAGGTTTCAGGGAAATGAGATTGAAGTAAGGATAAGGGGCAATAATGTTCACATGGTACACAGAGAGGATTCATGATCTGTTTAAAGTCAATAGAACAAGAAATATAGCTTGACTATATTGTAAGTTAAAATACAGCAGAGGAACTTATACGTATCTTGCTTGGTGGGATGAGTTAAACACTTGTCTTTCATATGGAAGACCCACAAAGAATGCAGAAAGTGGGTAAATGGAGAAACAGCAACTGTATTCAGGATTCTTACAACAACCCAATTCAAATGAGCTTAGGAAAAAGGTATTTATTAGATACTGTAACTGAAGGGTGCGGACGTGTGTGGTTCAGCCTCGGACAGGCTGGCTCGAAACCCGCAGCTCTGCTGCCACTTGTTTCAGTCTCTGGCAGGCTCTGTCTCATGGGAAAAAATGGAATCTGACATATTGGACTTCAAAGGTCCTTAGAGCTTTTAATCTCAAAAGCAAGGTGCGCTCTCGCAACCTCCATGTCAATCCCTAGGGGGAATATGCCAAGTGTGGACCAATGCATGATGGCCAGCCTTTGTCACATGCACATGCCTCCACTGGGGGATCAGATCCCAGGACTGACCAATTCACAAAAATCCCAGGGAATAGAGGCAGGCTAGGGGGAAGTTGAGAGTCAGTTCCCATAAAGAAAAAAACAGAACCTGAACTGATGTGAGGGCATTTACTGATTCATTAAGTGTGCGAACATTCCTATCTTTTGCTGCAGAAATACTGTGTTTGATGAAAGGTGCTACTTCAGACCCTGTGGCAAGGTAGACTCAGTACCCAGTAACTGATAATTAAACTGTCTTACCCGTACCCCTGAGATGGCTGTATGATGGACAAGGGAACGCCAAAAGCAACAGGCTGGGGCTTGTTTGACAAGACATGGTGGAGCCTCACCTGGAACACTCATGCCAGCAGACTTCAGGGGAATTCTTTTTAAAGCCCTCCAAAGGCTTCCCTAACAGAAGGTGTCAGGTAGAGACACAGCCAACAGAAAGTGAGCTTGTTTCACATTGGACAGCAGATCTGAGCTACAAGGAGACTTTCCTTCAAGTAAGAAAACTTCATTTCCTCTCCCTTCTATAGAAGAGTGGCAGACCCATAATGAGGCAAATTCGAATGTATGTAAGAGGAGCCTTTGAAAACATTCACTAACTTCTGAATTTAAAGTAGTGGAAACAAGATGTGTCTGTCTCTCTGAAACCAAGGGAAAGCATCAAGAACAAGAAACAGATGTAAGATTACATCATAGAAATGGCATTGTGAGGTGAGCCTCTTGAAACCTCCCCTGGAATTTACAACAAATTGAACAGCTATACTTCTACAAGAAACTCCCTGCGCAGCAGACAGGCAAGACTAAAAGATGTGCAATTGAAATCTTCTAAAGGTGGGAAAATTGGGCGAGCAGGAGAGGAGGGATGGGGGAAGAGAGGAGATGTGGGAAGTGCGAGCTCCGAGCTCCCTGCATTCTGGAGCTACCGCAGTTGCAGGAGACGGAAGAATTCGGACTGCTAGCACTCCCCTTAGGACCCACAGTCCCACCTGAGAGATGAGCATATAACTCTGCTGAACCCAACACTCATGGCAGAGACCTCAGAGCAAAGACTAAGGGAAGAAGGGTGAGAATAGTGGTTTAAGCCCTCACTGCCAAGCAGAGGACAGAAGGGATAGGAACAGAGCCTAGCTGACCCCTTCCTACCCTCCCAGAGCTCACCCTACCCCCACCTTTCCAGTGCTGGAAGCAAAACGGTAGCAGTGTCAGATCAAAAGATCAGAATATTTGCAGTTCTGAGACCTGCGGCCTGTAGCCACAGACTTGCTGCCCAACTAGTTCCAGTGAAGGGGAGGGAGTGTTGGGTGCAGGTTTGGCTGTGCTGGTGGTAGCCACCATTGGTCAGAGCCACCTCTCACAATGCACCCTGCCCCTGTCCTAACCTATCTGGGCGGATCCCTGCAGGGGTAAATGGAGCCACTGAAACACAAAGTCTCTGAATCCCATGCAGGAAGAGCTTTGGAACTTAAGAAGCTCTCCACATCGCCCCACAGAGGCGGTGCCCTGTGAACCAGGCAACCTGTTCACAGAGCAGAAGCCCACCTTCCAAGGACTTTCCAGCCCCACTCCCCACATTGTGTGAGAAGCCAGAACAGTGAAGAGAAAATATAACACTACAGCGAGAGAGGGAGAGAATATAAGGTTGCAGTGGGAGAGAAAATAAAACATTCCACTAACACCTACTGAAAAGCAAAAGAAAGACGTCTTGCTATCAACCTATTGCAGAACCCACTCCTGTAGATGCCCAGGAAGAGAAATAATACATTATACCATGAATAATCAAGGTAATAAGGCAGCTCAGAAAGAAAATGAAAAGTCTCCAGAAAATGAACTTAAAGACAAGGAAATATGTTACTTAAATGACAGGGAATTCAAGATTGCAGTTCTTAAAAAACGAGATGCAAGAAAACACAGGCAGTTTAACGAACTCAGATACACAAAGAACAAAATGAACATTTTACCAAAGAGATTGAAATTTTAAAAAGAACCGAATAGAATTTCTGGAGATTAAGAACACAATAAAAGAAATGAAGAATGAAATAGCCAGCTTAGGTAATAGAACTTACCACATGGAGGAAAAAAATCAGTGACATCGAAGATAGAAATCTGGAAATAATACAGATGGAAAAAGAGAAAGACTTCAGAGTTAAAAAAAAATGAAAGAACGCTATAAGAACTTTCTGATTCCATCAGAAAGAGCAATATAAGAATAATGGGCATACTAGAAGGAGACGAAAGGGAGAAGGGAACAGAGAGTATATTCAAACAAAGAGTCGAAGAGAACTTCCCAAACTTGTGGAAAGAACTACATCCTCGAATCTAAGAAGCAAATAGAACACCTAATTACCTCAATCCCAACAGGCCTTCGCCACAGCACATTGCACTGAAGCTGTCAAAAATTAATGACAAAGAAAGAATCCTCATGGGAGCCAGGGAAAAGAAGACAGTAACCTATAAAGGAAAGCCCACTAGATTATCATCAGATTTTTCAGCAGAAACTCTACAAGCCAGGAGGGAGTAGAATCAAATATTCAAACTATTGAAAGAGAGAAATTATGAGCCACAAATAATGTATTCAGCAAAGATATCCTTTAGATATGAAGGAGGAATAAAGACCTTTCCAGACATACAGAAGCTGATGGAATTTTCTAACACATGACCTGCATTACAAGAAATACTGAAGGAGGCTATTGGACCTGAAACAAAAAAGCAAAAGAATACAAAACCATGAGTAGTATTATAAACAGACAGGAAATGGTAACCCCTTACACCAAATAGGACATTTATACACTTAAGCATAACATACAGGGTAAAGAAGAAAAAAACACTTAAAAAAAGAAAAAGACAACTGGCTACTGCAGCACAGAAATTAACTCACAGCATAAATAAGGATAATTTGTGACAACTAAAACATAAAAGGGTAGAGAGTAAAGGTCTGAACCGGCACAAGGGACTGGAGAAAGGAAGCATGCTGAAGAAAATGGAATACTCTAAATATGAAACTTTCTTTTACATAAACCTAATGTTAACCACTCAAAAAAATCCAGAACTGAAATATGTAACATAAAAAAAGAAGAAACAGGAGAAAATCACAGAATACCACCACACTAAAAGACAGCAACAAAAAGGCAAAGAAACAATGGAGACACCGTCCTACCAGAAAACAAAATATAGAATGATAGGAAATCCTCATATATCAATGATCGCCCTAAATGTAAATGGACTGAACTCACCAATAAAAAGGCACAGAGTAGCACATTGGATCAAAAAAATAAACCCAACTATTTGCTGCCTCCAAGAGACACATCTCAGCTACAGGGACAAATATAGATTCAAAGTGAAAGGATGGAAATTGACACTCCAAGGAAATGGTATTCAGAGAAAAGCAGGTGTAGCCATACTGATATCAGAGGAAACCGATTTCAGGACAAAAAGAAGGTAACAAGAGACAAAGGTGGATATTTAATAATGATAAGGGAGACTATACAATGAGAAGATATAATAGTCATCAATATTCCCCAAATTAGGAGTGCCAAAATATACATAGCAACTACTACCAGAACTAAAGGAGAAATTGACCAAAACACAATTATAGTAGGGGACCTAAATACATCATTGACCAGCTATGGATAGATCATCCAAACAGAAAATATCAGCCCTAAATGACACATTAGATGAAATGGACATAATTAACATTTATGAGCGCTTCATCCTAAAACATCAGATTATACATTATTTTCTAGTGTACATGGAACATTCTCAAGGATAGACCATATATTGGGACATAAAAGTAGCCTCAGCAAATTTAAGAAGACTGAAATCATACCAAGCATATTCTCTGATCACAAGGCTTTGAAATTGGATATCAAGTGCAAAAAGAAAGCAGGAAAACCCACAAAAATATGGAGATTAAACAACATGCTTTCATTTTTATTATTTATTTATTTATTTTTGTTGTTGCTGTTTGTTTAGTGACTTGCCAGGGTTAATTCTGTACAGTACCTATTCTCGGAAGTGTGTCGTTACTGAAATCTTTGCTTGTTATCTGTCATCTATCTATCTATCATTATTTATCAATTTTGATGTATTTTTAAGCCTGGATTTGTGGGGTTTACCCCTGGGTCAGCATAGCTTAGCAGTCAGTCAATATTTGGTGAGAAGATTTTCTTTTTTTAATTAATTTTATTTATATTTTTTATTGTGACAAATATTTTTTTTAATTGGGGTATTGGGGGGATAGGAACAGTCCTGGGGAATTGGGGGAAGGGGAACAGACAAGTTGCTGTCGTTTTGTTCTTCAGTCTAGTTGTGGAGGACGTTGCTTCACTGGCCCAAGTTGGCACCATCATTTCGCTCTTCCTGAGTGAGGCAGATCAGTCGCCGGCTTCTGGACGGCCGCTCACTGTGGCTGCTGGCCGCTCACGCTGGCTGCTGGCTACACACGGTAGCCTATGGCAACCCACTGCCACAGGGGCTGCAGCCTACGCCGTTGCTGGTGACTCACGGCAGCCCAGCTCCAGGTTGAGCTGTTGTTCAGCATCTTAGCTGTAGAGGGCAGTGTCACTGGCCCGCATATGTGGGATCCAAACCGGGGCCCTCTGGCATCCCAAGCCAGTTCTTAACCATTGCGCCACTCAGCCGGCCCCATAAACATTTTTAAATTAGTTTCAGCAGTACAACACAGTGCAATAGTTATACTTTTTACTCCTCAAAGTGACAATCCCCCTCCCCCAATCCTCCGCCCCACTCTCCCCCCATATCATACATATCTATTACAATTCCCTTGACTCCACTCCCCACACTATACTCCACATCCCGTGACTATATATATATTAAATTATAGTTGACATACAATATTTTACATCAGTTTCAGGTGTACAGTGCAGTGATAAAGCCTCTACACCATCCATGAAGTGGTCTCCCTAACAAGACATGTGACCATGTGACACCCTACAAAATATTTACAACATTATTAATTATGTTCCCTGAACTGTCTTTCATATTCCTCTGGCAATATTGTAGTTACTTATTTATGCTGTGTAATCCCTTCCCCTTCTCCCTCATCCCCATCCCTCTCCCAACTAGCAACCATCAGTTTTTCCTCTATATCTCTGAGACTATTTCCATTTATTTGCTCATTCATTCAGTTTTTTAGATTCCACATATAAGTGAGATCATATAGTATTTGTCTTTCTATGACTGACTTATTTCACTTAACATCAATAGTCTCTATGTCCATCTATATCGTTGCAAATGGTACGATTTCATTCTTCTTTATAGTGGAGTAATACTCCATTGTATAAATGTACCACAGTTTTTTAATCCAGTTGCCTACCATAAACAACATGCTTTTAAAGAACAACTGGATCAAAGAAGAAATAAGAGGAGAGATCAAAAGATACATAGAAACAAATGAGAATGAAAATACATCCTGTCAAAATTTTGGGGATACAGCAAAAGCAGTTTTAGGAGGGAAATTTATATCATTACAGGCCTATCTCAAGAAAGAAGAAAACTCCCAGATAAATAACCTCATGTTACACCTTAAAGAACTAGAAAAAGAAGAACAAATGAAACTCAGAGTCAGAAGGAAGGAAATAATAACAATGAGTGCAGAACTAAATGAAATAGAGAAAAGACAACAGAAAAAATTAATGCAACAAAGAGCTGGTTCTTTGAAAAGATTAATAAAATTGACAACCCTCAGCTAGATTCACTAAGATAAAAAGAGAAAAGACACAAATAAACAAAATCAGAAATGAAAGTGGGGAAGTTTCCACAGATGAAACAGAAATACAAAAGCTCATCTAAGAAGACTATGAAGGGCTATATGCTGCCAAATTCAATAACCTAGAAGAAATGGACATGTTCCTAGAAACATATAGCTTTCCTAGACTAACTCACGAAGAACTGGAAAATCTATTGGGTCATTGGGAAAGTCATGACGTATCTTTCTATGTTTTTCAATGCAAAAATGCATCATCATGACTTTCCCGAGGACCCAATACATAGACCAATCAACAGTAAGGAAATTGAGGGGCTGGCTGAATGGCTCAGTTGATAAGAGCACAAGCTCTGAACAGTGGGGCTACCAGTTTGATTCCCACATGCACGAGTAAGCTGCACCCTCTACAGCTAAGATTGTGAACAACAGCTCGACCTGGAGTGGAGCTGCTGTGAGTGGCCAGCAATTGTGTAGGCTGCAGTGGGCTGCTGTGAGCCACCAAGCCGCCATCCAATGGCTGGCGACTGGCTGCCTTAGCCGGGAAGAGCACAATGATCATAATACCAACATTGGCCAGTGAAGCGGAGTCCTCCACAACTAGAATGAAGAATAAAAGAACAACATGGCTGTTCCCCTTCCCAATTCCCCAACACTGTTCCCCTCCCCCAATTCTCCAATAAAATTAAAAACAAACAAACAAACAAAAATAGTAAGGATATTGAATCAGTCATCCAAAACCTTCCCCAAAGCAAAAGCCCAGGGCCAGACGGCTTCACTAGGGAATTCTACCAAACATTCAAAGAGGATCTAATACCTGTCCTACTCAAACTCTTCCAAAAAATTGAATAAGAGGCAATACTCCCTAACTCATTTTATGAGGCCAACATTACCCTGATACCAAAACCTGGTGAGGACAACACAAAACAAGAAAATTACAGAGCAATATCTCTGATGAATACAGATGCAAATCCTAAACAAAATTCTAGCAAATCAAATGCAATAATGCATTAATAAGATTATATATATATATATATATATATATATATATATATCACGACCAAGTGGGGCTCATCCCAGGGGCACAAGGATGGTTCAACATATGTAAATCCATCAATGTTATAAATCACATAAACAAAATACAGGACAAAAATCATAGTTATATCAATAAATGCAGAAAAATCATTTGACAAGATACAACATCCATTTATGATTAAAACGCTTAATAAAATGGGTATAGAAAAAATACCTTAACATACTAAAGGCCATATAAGACAGACCCTCAGCTAATATCATAATTAATGGAACATAATTCAGGAACACGACAGGGCTGTCCCCTATCACCTCTACGTTTCAATACAGTATTGGAAGCCTTAGCCAGAGCAATCAGGCAAGAGAAAGAAATAGAAGGCATCTGAATTGGGAATGAAGAAGTTAAATTGCCACTTTTTGCAGATGACTTGATTCTATATATAGAAAACCCTAAAGACTCCACCAAAAAGCTATTAGAAATAATAAACAAATATAGTAAAGTCGCCATCTACTAAGTCAAGGTACAGAAGTCCATTGCATTTCTATATATTAACAACAAAATCTCAGGGAAAAAAATTTCCTTTTGCAATTGCAACACAAAGAATAAAATACCCGGAAATAAACTTAACCAAGGATATGAAGGACCTATACACTGAAAACTATAAGAATTTTTAAAAAGAAACTGAAGAAGACACAAAGAAATGGAAAGACATTCCATGTTCATAGATTGGAAGAATCAACATAGTTAAAATGGTCATAGTACCCAAAGCAATATACAGATTTCATGCAACCCCTATCAAAATCCCAATGGCACTTTTTAAAGAAATAGAACAAAAAATCATCAGATTTGCATGAAACCACAAAAGACCCCAAATAGCCAAAGCAATCCTGTGAAAAAAGAACAATGCTAGAAGTATCACACTCCCTGACTTCAGCTTGTAGTACAGGGCAACAATAATCTAAACAGCATGGTATTGGCAGAAAAACAGACACATAGACCAATGGAATAGAATTTAGAACCCAGAAATAAACCCACATAAACATGGACAGATAATTTTCAACAGAGAAGTAAAAAACATACAATGGAGAAAAGACAGTCTCTTCAATAAATGGTGCTGGGAGATTTGGAAAGCCACATGCAAAACAATGACACTAGACTGCTACCTGTCACCATGTACCAAAATTAACTCAAAATGTATCAAAGACCTAAACATAAGACCTGAAACAATAAACTGCATAGAAGAAAACATAGGAACTAAACTTATGGACCTTGGGTTCAAAGAGGATTTTATGAATTTCACTTCAATGGCAAGGGAAGTAAAAGCTAAAATAAATGAACAGGACTATATCAAACTAAAACGCTTCTGCACAGCAAAAGACACCATTGACAAAACAAAGAGGCAACTAACCGAATGGGAGATTTTTGCAAATGATGCCTCTAACAAGGGGCTAATATTCAACATATATAAAGAACACATTCAACTCAACAACAACAAAAAACAATCCAATTAAAAAATGGGCAGAGGACCTAAATAAACATACAGATGGCCAATGGACATATGAAAAAATGCTCAACCCCACAAATCATTAGAGAAATGGAAATAAAAACCACAATGAGATATCATGTCACACCAGTTAGATGGCTACCATCAACAAGATAAATATTAACAAGTGTTGGAGAAGCTGTGGAGAAAAAGGAACCCTCATACACTGTTGGTGAGAATGCAGATTGGTGCAGCTGCTATGGAAGGCAGTGTGGAAGTTCCTCAAAAAATTAAGAATAGAATTACCATGTCAATCCCTCTCTTGAGTATCTATCCCAAAAATCTGAAAACATTTAACCATAAAGATATATGTACTCCAGTGTTAACTGCAGCTTTTATGCTGGCCAAGACATGGAAACAACCAAAGTGTCCTTCAATAGATGAATGGATAAAGAAGATGTGCTATATATACACAATGAAATACTATTCTGCCATTAGATGAAATAGTTTAATGGTTACCAGAAGGTAAAGGGTCGGGGTGGGGGGAGGCGTGGAAGTGGATGAGGGTAAAAGGGATCAAATATATGGTGATGGAAGGAGAACTGACTCTGGGTGGTGAACACACAATGTGATATATAGATGATGTATTACAGAATTGTACACCTGACACCTATGTAACTTTACGAACAATTGTCAACCCAATAAACTTTAATTTTTTAAAAAAATCATAAAGTGCTTAAAACCAATGATGAAGAAAAAGTTTTAAAAGTAGCCAGAGACGGGAAGATACGTTATTTACAGATAAAGATGACAGCAGATTGCTCATCAGAAATAATTCAAGCAAGAAGATAAAAATATTTAAAGTACTGAAAGAGAAAAAGAAATATCTTTCAAATACACAAAATTATTTTTAGATATGCAAAAGGTAAAACAATTCATATGAATTGAGACAGAAAAGCTGAAGCAATCCATCAGACCCATGCTACAAACAATGCCAAAGTCCTCCAGGAAGGAGAAAATGTACACAAGATGGAAAAATGGATCTCACCAAGGAGCAAAATGTGGCAGAAATGGTAACTGCAGGAGTAAATGTATGACTGCTTTCATTATTATAAAATATCTTTCAGATAATGTTTAAGTGTTAAAAGTTGTTTAACAGTAATAATGTAATGTGGGATTATAATGGATGTACAAGTGAAATGTATGACATCAATAAAACAAAGATCAGAAGGGGAGAAAAAAACAACAGATGTAGAAACTCCATCTTGGATTAAGTTAAGAAACATGGTGATTCTGAGCCTCAGAAACACGAAGAAGTGTTGCTAAAAGTGATGAGAATCCTGGGAGAGGAAGCTACTCCTGCACTCGAGAGCACAAAATTCCTCCAGAACAGTGGCATATCTGGAAGGGCAAAAGACAGGGCACCTTGATGGGAGCCACACATTATGCTGAAAAGTCTGGCTTCAGAAGCCTCCCTAGGCAAGGTGAGGGGCTGAAGGGCTCAAGTAGGAAACACTCAGGTTTTGAAAGGCAAATTATCATGTGACAGCTGAGAGGAAACTGCCAGTGACATAAAGGGCTGTAAAAAAGGGGGGGAAAGGGCAGCTGAGTGGCTCAGTTGGTTAAGAGCCCGATGGCTAAGCTGGTGAGAGCACGTGCTCCAAACAACAAGGTTGCCGGTTCGACTCCCGCATGGGGTGGTGGGCTACACCCACCCGCGACTAAGATTGAACACGGCACCTTGAGCTGAGCAGCTGCAAGCTGCTGACAGGCGGCCAGATAGTGACTGGACTTGGAGCTGAGCTAGCTGCGCCCTCCACAATTAAGACCGAAGGGCAACAACTTGGCTGTTCCCCTTCCCCAATTCCCCAATAAAATCTTTTTAAAAAAGGAAAGGCTCAATCCTTGCCACTCATGGGCCATGGACTTGTGGCATCAGAATCACCTGAGCATGTATTAGAATTCCAGAATCTGGGGACCCAGATCACTAATTCAGAATCCACACTTTTATAAGCTCCCCAGGTGATCTGAATACACAGTAACATTTGAGAATCACTGGGCTAAAACAAATTTCCTGCTATTCTGAAATACCCTTTGATAAACAGCTATCAGCAAGAGCTCTACTCATTCATAAATTTAAAATTCTAGCCTGCAGAGATCCTATGGAATAATGGTAGACTTGGACCTACAGAATGTCCTTCTACCCAAAGTGGACAAAATGAAAGAATAAAAAATATGCCAGCATCCCTGAAAGAGGAGTGATACCACCTCATATCACACACTATGAAAAGTGTAATATAGGAACAACAGTTAGGGCCACACTAAAAAAACATTCCAGGCTCTTTGGCACTCTCTTTCCTCTGAAAAGAGGATAATAAAGGAAAGATAGGCATAAAAAATTTGGGAAAACTTTACTAATGTATCCCAACTTGGTGGGCAAGTTGTAGCCCTGGACAATGGTGCATAAGTTCCCTAAAAATCCTTCTTCATTCTAGATAGACACTAGTTTGAACAGGAAAGGCAACTTGGCAGTATCTATTAAAATATCCTATCTTTTGATCCAGCAATTTGTCCTCCACAAATATTGGTGAAACCTTTCAAGGGCATATGTACAAGAATATTAATTGCAACAATTGTTTTAAAAATAAAAGATAAATCCTAGACCCAGAGTGAGCCCTAACCTCACTAAATGCTTATTATTCGAGATCTGCACTTTTGGTGAAGATGGAATTATAGGGAATAGTTCACCCTCCTACCTGAAATGTGAAAAAACAGGACAAAATACAGGAAACCTTGGTGTTCAAGACATTGGACATCAGGCAATGAGATGGAGATGCCTGGGGAACACAGGAGGTGAGTATGGTACTATGATTTCCCCATCCTGCATGTGAGGTTTCCAGGTTATAGCCTCTCTGAGTGGAGGAGACGGGGCTGGGAATCAAGGAGACTGAGGTGGCTAGAGTTCACAGGGTAATGTGCGTGAGAGCTTAGAGAAAAAACAACCTAGACATCTGCAGTTTTCACAAACTCTAGTTCTTACCCGAATACTGATGAGAACAGGCATGTGAGCAAATTACCTGGAGCTAGGGAAAGAACTGGTGGAACTACAAGGCGAGAAAGACAAATCCACAATAAGAGATTTCAACACGCATCTCTTAATAGAACTTAGAAAATCAGTAAGGATGTTGAACACTTAAACAACACTATTGGCCCACTTGACCTAATTGACATTTAAAAACCACTCCACCCAAGAACAGAATGTACATTCTTTTGAAATGCATGCAGAACATTTACCAAGGCAAACAACATTTCAGGCCTTAAAATGCATCTCGATAAATTTAAAAGTGTTCAAGTCATGCAAAATATGTTTTTGTTTTTTCAATTGGGGAATTGGGGGAGGGGAACAGTGTTGGGGAATTGCAGAGGGGGACCAGCCAATTGTTGTTCTTCAATCTTAGTTGTGGAGGGTGCCAGTTGTGGCCTCTAACCTTAAGGTGCTGTTACAATCTTAGTTGTGGGTGGGCATAGCCACCATCCCATGCAGGACTCGAACCCGGCAGCCTTGTTAGGAGCACCTGTTCTATCCACTGAGCCATCCGGGCAGCAGCTCAGCTCAAGGTACAGAGTTCAGTCTTAGTTGCTGGTGGGCGTAGCCAACCATCAAACAGGCAGTCTTCTTGTCAGGAGCACGTGCTCTCATCAGCTGAGCCATCCTACCACTTGTTGGCAGCTCAGTGGCAGCTCAGCTCAGACTGGCCCATGTGGAAATCGAACCTGCAGCCCTGTTGGTCAGAGCTCATGCTCTTAAGCTAACTCTTAACCAAGTGAGTCACTTGGCTGGTCACCAAAATATGGTTTTTTTGTTTGTTTGTTTTTGGTTTTGGTTTTTAAGATTTTTTTTTTATTGGGGAATTGGGGAAGGGGAACAGACAAGTTGCTGTTGTTTTGTTCTTCAGTCTAGTTGTGGAGGACGTTGCTTCACTGGCCCAAGTTGGCACCATCATTGCGCTCTTCCCAGGCGAGGCAGATCAGTCGCCAGCTTCTGGACAGCCGCTCACTGTGGCTGCTGGCCGCTCACACTACTGCTGGCTACATACAGTAGCCCATGGCAACCCACTGCCACAGGGGCTGCAGCCTACGCCGTCGCTGGCGACTCATGGCAGCCCAGCTCCAGGTTGAGCTGTTGTTCAGCATCTTAGCTGTGGAGGGCAGCGCCACTGGCCCTCATATGTGGGATCTGAACTAGGGCCCTCTGGCGTCCCAAGCCAGTTCTTAACCATCGCGCTGCTCGGCCAGTCCCAAAATATGTTTTTTTACCAGAATGGATTAAATTAGAAATTAGTAACAGAAAAATAATGGGAAAATCCCCAAATATTTGGATCTAAATAGCCCAATTTTTAGTAACCCATGGGTCAAAAGAGAAACCAAAAGGGAAAACAGAAAGTATTTGAGTTGAACATAGTGTATCAAAATGTTTAACACTGTACTTAGAAGGAAACATAATAGCACTAAATGCCTAAGTTATAAAAGAAAGCTCTCAAGTCAATGACTTAAATTTCCACCTTAACTAATCAGAACATGAAGAGCAATGAAACCCCAAGTTAGTATAAGGGTGGAAATAATAAAGATAATAAAAATCGATCTTGGATTTTTTAATGTTTTTACAGAACTGACATGACAATCTTAAATGAAAAATGAACTGTTCTGTTATCCTGCATGCATGATCACCCTTCACAAATCTGGTTGTTGTTTTCTCAGTTGTGGTCAAAGTTAAAGTGACCTAACCCATGTGGTCATATATTCAACTAAGTTGTCTTAACAAGATATGGGTGTTTTCAAAAATAGATCTTGCAGAAGGAAAACTTATATGGAAAAAGTTCAATTGTGTACAACTCATTTACAAAAGAAGAACTCTGGTTTTCTTACATATTTTGCACAAGCTGGAAAGAGACTGAAAGCTATTGTGGTGAACAGCTGATAGAAGAGCCTGGTACATAAATCCAGGGTTTCCCCATATCTTAGTAAGTTCGGGATGCCATAACAAAATATTAATACCAAGGGACTGGATGAATTCAACAAAAGAAATTTCTCTCTCCTAGTTCTGGAGGCTGAAGGTCCAACATCAATGTGGCAGCATGGTTGGATACTGGTGAGGGCTAGCTAGCTTCCTGACTGTAAACACTGCCTTCTTGCTGTGACTTGACAGGGCACAGAGAGAGCGCAAATCTCTCTGGTGTCCTTTCTTTGAAAGATATTAATGCTATCATGACAGCCCCACCCTCATGACCTCATCTAATTACTTCTCAAAGGTCCCATTTCCAAATACCATCATATTGGGAGTTAGGACTTCAACACATGAATTGGGGGGTGGGGATGGGGACACACATTCAGTCCATGAGACCCCATTCTCAACCAATTACTTATTACACACCAGTGTTCTTACATGAAAATACCAATGTTTATTCATATAGACAAATTTATTTCCAAATAAAACAACAAATAGTTTCTCCCTGCTTTGAAGTTCCTCATTCTTCAGTACATCCTGTTTTTCCCATTAGCCTGTCAGGCTTGTTATATTTTTCACATCACGAAGGTCATATATCCATAAAGACAGTGGGGTAAATGTCCATTTTCTCCACATAATGATGAGTGCTTTCTTCATCCACTTAAAGATTCACTCTTTTATTCTGATAAAGGCAAATTGGCACTTTAAGAAAACTGACCCAGGAGCTCAGACATCTATGGATGGAGCTGGGCTTCCTGTTTCTCCCTAGTCCTGACTTCCGGTTAAACTTCGTGGTTCCTAACTTCCTGCAGGGGTGGTGGTGAGGGGTGTGTGTGTGTGTGGGGGGGTGGTATATATAGGAGCCATCTTGACATAGGGCTTTTTCTGCACGTGGCCAGCTGGCTGGAGGTACGCGTTCTCACACTGCTGTGGTAGTTTTGCTTGTTCCTTTCCCCAAATAAACCCTTTTTGGTGGATTACCTGAAAATTTACTTTATCATGTCGACATTTTGGGGGTCTCATCCAGGATCCAGAGAAGAATGAACTCTGGTGGCTTCTGAACGTTGAGCAAACCGGCTTTGGTACCTCATGGCACCATTTTGGCTCAATGCTTTTTTTGCTCCCCTTAGAGATCTCAGGTGAGTTCTCTCCTGAATCTGAGCCAATGCCTGTGCATCGGACGCTCTCCAGGCTTTATTTGGGAATTGTTTTTTAAAATGTGTGTGTGTGTGTGTGTGAGTTAAAGGCCTATTTGTCTATGTTGTGGCATGTCAGCTTTAATTTTTTAGAAAGCAAGCAGTCCTTTGAGACAAAAATTGGACTTCACCTAAAGTCCCCTTGGTGATAGAGGTTATTTTTACTGAAACTGGTCAGTTTGAACAGGTATTAGACTGTGCTATCTCATTCAGAAACTGAGAAGAGTGCCACTCAGGTCAGCCTATAACTCCCTGAGAGTTGGTTATTTCCCTGAACTGGCTTCAAGCTTCCAGTCTGATTCTCAGTGATCAAACTGTTCGAGTGAGGTGAGTGCAGGTTGCTCAAGTTGTGAGCTGTTTGGGGTATTAAAAATGAGATCTCCGCTGTCTAAGCCTTCTAAAACTGTCCCTCCAACAGGGACATCAGCCAAGTATATGTTTAAAACCCGCAGGGAATTTTCGTGCACGTATTTAACCAAATGGACAGATCTGAGTGATTTAGAAAGCCAATGGTCACTTCGGGGAACTTTTGATATTCCCAAACTTGATTTTCTTAAAACTAAATTGGGTAATAACAGCGCTGTAATTAAGAAAGAGGAATGGAATGCCCATTTTGAGTGGTATATTGAGGCTTCCAAACAATGCTATGAATCTAAAGTTACCCAATTACAAAATAAAGTCTCAGTTAACAAGGGCTGCTAAAAATTTAGAGACAGAATGGCACCTGAAACCTCATGCTCTTCCTTTACAGCACTGCCTTGCCCTTCCCCCACTGCTCCTTTGTCTCAAGCTCCTCCTCCAACGCCATCTTGTCCCTCATTGCTGCCTCCTACGCTTTCAGCTAGTCCCTAGCGAGCACCTTCTCTTGAATCCTCTCCTTTTTCTCCTTCCTCGGAACTTATCAGTACTTTCCCATTTAAGATTAAACCCTCTGGAGATCCTAATAAACCCCACATCTCCTATGTCCCCTGGACTAAAGCTGAATTAAATGAGCTATTGTGAAGGAATGCCCTAAAGTAACTGAGGACTCTGGTAAGTTTGCTGAGGCATTTGATAGGACTATTCAGGCTCATCAGCCTGGGTTTTCAATTTGCACCAGCTAATCAATGTTAGTTGGTAAAGGCCAAGCTCAACATTGGATGAGGATTGCCAGATGGTGACATCCAGATTGAGATTGAAAAAAGCAAACCTCCAATTGGGAGGAAGTCAGGGCATTTGTTCGAAAACTACGTTGAGCAATTCCTAAGGCCTTCTCAAGGTCTATTGATTGGAGCAAAATTCAGACTTGCTCACAAAGGCCAAACGAATCTGTTCATGACTGTTTTTATAGGTTTCAGGTAGTTTTTAAGAAAAATTCTGGTCTTCCTTCAGATGTTGACATCACACGTGTAACCTTTAATTCTTTGCTTGTCAATAGGCTAAATAAAAACCTTTTCCTCCTGGTTAGGAGATCCAGGATGGAATGGGGAATTATGCCTACCCTAGACTTGGTAAATTTGGTCATTGAGCTTGCCAGTACCTTAGATGAGCCACCTAGAAATAAGATTGCCAAGACTTTTGACTTTCAGCCATGGCAAATGAAAGGCCTTATGCGAAACCAAAGAACTCCAACTTTTTGCCACTACTGCAAGGACACTGGAGCAAGGACACTGGAAAAGGGGTTGCCATAAGTTTAAGCATACGACATGCTCTCTGCCTTCTAACCAGTCCTTTTCAGGTCTTCCCAATTCCCAATGATAGGGCTCCAAGGAACTACAGGGGCTTTTTCCATAATCATCTTAGAGAAACTTTTCTTCAAATTGGGAATGAAACTACCGTATTTCCCCATGTATAAGACACTCTCATGTATAAGACGCACCTTAATTTTGGGGCCCGAAATTTGAAAAAAAAATATATTACATAAAGTTATTGAACTCGTTTTATTCATCATAAAATTCATACAACTCATCACTGTCAAAACTCCCAACCATTAGCTTGTCCTCATCTGTGTCTGATGACGAATCAGTCTTCATATATTGCTTCATCCTCAGTTCCATCTATGACATTTGAAATCTACAACCACTATATAAGACGCACCTAGTTTTTAGACCCCAAATTTTTCAAAAAAAAGTGCATCTTATACATGGGGAAATACGGTACTTCTGTTCAAATTGACACCAGTGCTACACTCTTGGTGCTCAACTCCACAGTTATAAACTGGTCCCTGCCTCAGAGTAATGAGACATTTCATATAGTGGGGATTTCAAATAAAAAAATAGTGGGGTTTATCCGAACCTATTCCCTTTCATCTAGGCCCCTTAAGAGATAAACACTGTTTTCTTCCCTTCTGTCCCTACCCATTTATTAGACAGAGACTTCTTAGAGAAGTATGCCTGACTATCCTTTTCTCAAAAGGGAGAAATAGAGTTTGATGGTAACCATCAGAATCACCAATCACGTGAATTGCATGACTTCAGCATCTTTTGTGCTGTCTCTGATGGTACAGTAACTGAATCTGAAAGCACTGATAGATGGTCCCTATTGGACCAACTACCATCATTTTTATGGGTAAAATCTTCAACTAATATTGGTAGAATTTACAGTGCACCTTCTGTCAAGGTTCAAATTGATCCTTCAAAACCTCTGCCTAGAATTAATATCCTATAAGTAAGGAGGCCTTCCAAGGTATAAAGCCCATAATACAAGATTACATAACTCAGGGTCTTATTATTCCTTGCACTAGTCCTTGTAACACTCCTAGTCTACCTGTGAGAAAGCCAAAGGGATGAGGATGAAGGTTTGTCCAGGATCTCCGAGCAATAAACCACATTGTTATCCCTAGACACTCTGCCATTCCTGACCCTCATACACTGCTGGCATCCATTCCAACTGGAAGTAAATTCTTTTCAGTAATTGATTTATACCGTGCATTCTTTAGCATCCCAGTTGATGAAGCTGGCCAATACCTTTTTGCTTTCACTTGGGAAGGAAAGCAATTTACCTGGACAGTAATGTCTCAGGGATTTACTGACAGCCTTTCTTATTTTGCAAATTCTGAAGACTGATTTGGACAATGTTTTCCCTAAAGGTTCCACCTTGTTACAATATGTGGATGATTTACTTTTGCTTTCCTCAGGTTTCCTCACAGGATGATAGCATCCATCTGTTGACACTTTGGGGACATAAGGTCTCTAAAGAAAAATTACAATTTGCTGAAACTCAGGTTCGATACTTGGGACATCTGAACAAGGTCTACAACTAGATACAGACAGGCTCCATGTTGTCCTAAGTTTCCCAAGGCCCTAAACTTAGCACCAATTGTGAGCTTTCTTGGACTAGTCGGCTATTGCTGGAAATGGATCCCAAAACTCTCTTATGGCAAAACCTCTATGTGTCCTATTAAGGAATGACAGTCCTGATCCGATTTCATGCGAAGAACAGGATGACATGGTCTTTCAGGCCTTGAAGGAGAGTTTCATAAACCCGCCTTCTCTTGGGCATCCTAACTGCCAGATTCCCTTCTTCTTTTTTGTGCATGAAAAGGAAGGAAATGCCCTTGGGGTGCTTACTCAAAAACATGGAGACCAATATAGATCCCAAGGATACTACAGCCCTTGGAATGAACCTGAGGCTTAGGGATACTTCCCTTTCCTCAGAGCTGTTGCTGCTACTGCCCTCCTGGTTAAGGTCACAGAGAAAATTGTTGTGAGATCCCCTCTAACCATCTTTGTGCCTCATGTAGTAGAAACTCTCCTGAGTTTTCAGTACACCCAGTGTGATCTTACTTCCTAGAAATCCTTGTTAACTGCTTCCATTTAACCCTTTAACATTGTAATATCCTTAATCTAGCTACTTTTCTCCATTCTGAGACTCAGGAAGCCCCTCATGACTGATACTGACAGATCACCTCCTGACTCCTCATGATGACTTACAGACGACTCCTCTAGGTGAAGCAGATCTTTCATGGAATACAGATGGTCTATACTTAAAAAAGGACAATGGTATCGTGGTGGTTATGCTGTTGTAGTCCCTTCTGAAGTCATCGAGGCAGTGCCTTTGTCTCTGGCCACTTCAGCACAGCAGGCTGCATTATATGCCCTTACTCGAGCTTGCATTTTAGCAAAGGGTAACACTGTCAACATTTATATTGACAATAGGTATGCTTTTGAGGTGGCTCACGACTTTGGAAGGCTATGGAAACATTGTGGTTTCCTTAACTCCAATGGAGATAAAATTAAAAATAGTCCATATGCATGGGAATTATTGGATGCTATGGTTTTCCCTGATGCTTTAGCTATTATTAAGATTCTAGGATATTCTAAACTTGATTCCCTGGAAGCTAAAGGAAATCACCTTGCTGACATTTATGCTAAAAATACTGCCCTAAAAGGTGTCAGTGACAGTCAAACCTATGTCATGGTCCAAAGAGAAGCTTTTCGAGTTGACAACTTAGAAAAACATAACTGGAAATCCAACAATTGCTGGTTTGATAAGGAGAAGACACTGGTTCAGACCAAATAACAATCCAGTCCTAAGAGAAACTCCAAATTCCCACTCCTAACCACATGCGTTGAATCATTGATCTACGGACAAAGTGGTAGCATTCATGCACCAATACTTGTGGGGAAATATTAATAAGGCTGCAAAAAGTGCCTACCTTAGGTGTCCCACCTGTCCAAGTATAACTCAGGGAAGCCTATTCACACTGCCCCTGGACATGTTGTCAAATGGACCATTTGAGGTCTGGCAACTAGACTTCTTACAGCTTCCCCCATTTCATGGATACAAGTATGTTTTAGTCATGTGTTTTCTCACTGGACTGAAGCTTTCCCTTGCAGACAAGCTAATGCATCTGGAGTGGCTAAAATATTGTTAGAGATTATTCCTACTTGGGGAATTCCTCTCAAACTACACAGTGATCGAGGAACCCATTTCACTTGTCAGGTGCTAAAGCAAGTCTGTGCTATTTGGCCACTTCTACATTTTCACTATGCTTACCATCCTCGATCTTCAGGATTGATTCAACGCACTAATGGCATTATTAAGACTCAAGTGGCAAAATGTGTAGAAACTCTTCAAACACCTTGGCCAAAAGCAGAGCCATTAGTCCTTTTAAATCTCAGATCTACCCCTTTGGGACTCACAAGCTTTCACCTTTCAAGATAATTACAGGATGTCCCACGCATTTGGCTCCTGCCTCCTGATCCACTGTTGGTGAAAGGAGACATACTTCAATATTGTAAAGGTTTCACTGCTTCTATTGACAATAATCATGCTTTAGTAGAACAATCATTTCACTGTCCACTCTAGGGAAATGAAAAACTAAAAATTCATACTCTACTACCTGGAGATTTCATTTACTGGGAAAGACACCTCAAAAAACATTCCCTCCAGCCACACTAAAAGGGCTCTTACCACGTACTGTTGACTAACCCCTGTGCCACTAAACTGCAGGGAGTAGACTCCTGGATACACGTCACACCTAAAGGAGGCACCAAACCCTGACTGGAACTGCACATAGTCTGGTGACCTGAAACTAAAGTTGTCAAAACTTAAAGCAGGTGACCTCTCTAAAGAGATGAGTTACCAAATCTTTCTGGTTGTTCAATCTATCAAGAATTTTGATCTATTTAAGATAATAATGGTCTTTGTCTCATTATCTAGTTTGAGCTCCTGGTTTACACCTACCATATAAGCTAGGTGTTTTTTTTTAAGCTCTGCTCCTAATGCCTGTCAACCCTGGATACCAGCTGTTCTTGATCCATACACGCTCCCCTTGATGTTAAGAGATGACACCAGAGGAGGTCCTTCCTGACATTGAGGGACAAAAGCCTGAGGACTGGAAAACCTGAGACCAGAAGACCAGACTGTTGATCAACGATGCTTTCAGAGAAAAGTGCTTGATCAAAAGGGGGAATGATAAAAGCGAACTGGCACTAAGAAAAACTCACCTGGGAGCTCGGAGGTCTATGAATGGAGCTGAGCTTCCTGTTACTTCCTAGTCCTGACTTCCTGTTAAACTTTATGGTTCTAACTTCCTGCGGGGGTGGGGTGGGGGGTGTATATATATAGGGGCCATCTTGGCATAGGGCTGTTTCTGCACATGGCTGGCCAGGCAGCCGGAGGTACGCAGTCCCACACTGCTGTGGTGATTTTGCTTTTTCCTTTTCCTGAATAAACCCTTTTTGGTGGACTACCTGAAAATTTATTTTATCCAGTCGATAATTCTCACCCACAAATTTTTGTCAGCTAGAAGTGGCACCCTGGTTTTCCAGGAAGTCCCTTATGTGAGATAGTTCTAGTTGAAAGGGACAAACTCAAACTTTTCATGTGATGTTACATCAGGCTCAAAGCCCCATCCACAAAAACGGACTTCGTTGTATGTAACCAATGAACTAGCTCTAAAACTACATTGAAAATAAAATCAGTCATTCTTATCAAATGAAGGATGGTCTTCAGTAAAAGTGACTGATCCAATCATCTGAGCTTGATTAAGACGTATGATAAGGTCACTACCTCAGTTGATTTGAAATTCTCAGGTCAAAAGTCACCAAGGACTTTTGCTCTTTGGCTTTCAAAGTGGGACACATCATCAAATGGTCCCATCTTTACAAAATTTATGTTAGAGACAAATGCATTTTTGCCATGCCTCTATCCCTACTTTCAAAGCCTCAGTCTTTGTTTTTATAACAACTTTAGGCTTTTTCCTTCAGAATGTGTTCTCTGATGTCGAATCAGGGATGAGCTCCGACTATATGCCTTCCCACATTTACTACATTCATATGGTTTCTCTGAAGAATGACTCCTCTGGTGCCGGATAAGATCCGAGCCACTGCTAAATGCCTTCCCACACTCACTACATTCATAGGGTTTCTCTCCAGTATGACTTCTTTCATGTAGAATAAGGGACGTGCGTTGACTAAAGGCCTTCCCGCATGTTTTGCATGTATATGGCTTCTCTCCAGTGTAATTCTTTCATGTTGGGCGAGGTGCGCACTCTGACTGAAGGCCTTCCCACACTGATCACATTCATATGGTCTGTCTTCAGTATGGATTCTCTTATGTCGAGTAAGAGATATTCGATGACTGAAGGCTTTCCCACATTCCTCACACTGATAGGGTTTTTCTCCAGTATGAATTCTCTGATGCTCAATCAGAAATGATTGGCGGCCCAAAACTTTACTACATTTATTGCATTTAAAAGGTTTCTCTTCAGAATGAACGTTCTGATGTATTTTAAGGTTGGCAGTTCCAGAAAACATCTTCCCACATTCCTTATATTCAAACAATTTCTTTTTCTTTGTATGAACTTTCTGATGTTGAATAAGGGTTGAATGCCGATTACAGACCTTCTCACATTTATTGCATTTGTATAGTTTCTCTCCATTGTGAATTCTTAGGTGTAGAATAAGGGTTGAAAGCTGCCTGAAGACCTTCTCACATTTGTCACACTTGTAGAGTTTCTCTGAGGTGTGAATTCTCTGATGAAGAATAATGGACGAAATCCTATTAAAGAATTTCCCACATTTTCTGCATTTATAAGGATTCTCTAAATGGTGCCTTTTCTGCTGACTTAAGGCCTTCTGACTTGGATGGGTTTTCTCTTTAGTATGAGTTATTTTATGTAAAACAAGGACTGATTTCTTAGTGAAGCCTCTCTCACATTTATTGCATTCATGTATTTTCTTTCTAGTGTGAATTTTCTTATGGAGTAAAAGGGACGACATTCGAATGAAGACTTTCCCACACCTTCTGCAATGGTAAGCATTCTCAACAAAGTGAATTTTCTGATGTATGCTGAGAGATGAGCATTGATTCAAGGCCTTCTCACAGTCAAAGGTTTCCTGTCCATCATGAATTTTCTCATGTATAACAAGGGTTGTTCTTTGAATGAAGCTTTTCCCACATTTATCACATTCATGGCTTTTCCTTCCATTGTGAATTCTCTGATGAAGAATTAAGGTTGAGACTTGTTTAAAAGCTTTTCTACAATTACTACATTCATAAGGCTTCTCTTCAGTATGAGAGTTCTGATGAAGTCTAAGAGATCAGCTTTGATTAAAGGTTTTCCCACTGTCATTACATTTTAAAGACTTCTTCCTTGAATGCACTTTTTTGGGTTTTATTAGGACTGAATTTTTCTTGCAGCCTCTTTTTCCTGTGGGACCTTTCTGTAGTACAGAAACTGGTTTCTGATATTTGCTTTGCCCAGATTTGTTGCAATGATTTGAAGGTAACTTCTTGGTTTCACATTTAGACCCTGAGTCTGAAAGACATCAACAAAATATTTGTTTTCTTACTTAAAAATTTGTTTTAATCATTTCCTAGGATATAATAAGTGAAAAATTAGTTTGTCAAATTTTACCACAAGAATATCATTTTATAAGTTAAAAACATCTGGAAGTTGTGCATCAAAACAGAAAGTGTTGCTTCTGAAAGAATCACCAGTAATATTTTCCTTCATTGTGAGTTTTGTCATTTTCTGAAATAAACGTATTTCTTATGAATATAAAAATAGTAATTTAAAATGCTAAAAGTAGCTTTTTCCAATACTACAGAGGAATGATGAAAACTGAACATCATTAGAAATTTAAAACTGCTTGAACCACTTTGATATTTTCCCAAAATTGCTGTTAAGAAAAATTAATATTGTGAAAGTTGAATTCCATTAAGCTGATTAAATTTGAGGCCGGGTGGCTTTTAACGAAATACTCATTTTTATTTATTTATTTATTTTTATTATTTTTTTAAAAGATTTTATTGGGGAATCAGGGAAGGGGAACAGACAAGTTGCTGTACTTTTTTTTGTTTGTTCTTCAGTCTAGTTGTGGAGGACGTTGCTTCACTGGCCCATGTTGGTATTGTGATCATTGCGCTCTTCCAGGGTGAGGCAGTCGCTCGCCAGCCATTGGACAGCCACTCACGGCGGCTCGCGGCGGCTCATGCCAGCTGCCAGCCACTCACGGTAGCTTACAGTAGCCCACTGCAGCCCCACTGCAGCCTATGCCATCACCAGCGACTCACGGCAGCCCAACTCAAGGTCAAGCTGTTGTTCACCATCTTAGCTGTAGAGGGCCCTCATGTGAGATCCAAACCGGGGCCCTGTTGCTCAGAGCTGGCACTCCCAACCCAGCTCTTAAGCAATGCGCCACTCGGCCAGCCCTAAATATTCATTTTTGCAAGAACTATTTGGAACTCTCTTTAAAAGAGAAAACCACTAACCTAGAATTCTGTACCCTGTGAAAATATCCTTCAAAAATAAAAGAGGAATAAAAACTTTCTTAGACAAACAAATATCGAGGGAGTTTGTTGCCAGTAGACCTGCCTTACAAGGAATATTAAAAGAGGTGCTTTAGATAGAAGGAAAATATAGACCAGAAACTGGGATCTACATAGAGAAAGGAATAGTGTGTGTGTGTGTGTGTGTGTGTGTGTGTGTGTATGCACACACACATGCACACATGCACGTGCGTGCATGCACGTGTTTATGTATAACTGAAGTAAATGATAGCAGTGATACTGAGGATGGAAGAAAGGAACAGGCATTATTTTGTTATTATAAGGTACTCACACTACCCATGAAGTGTAGTGTTATTTGAAAGTGGACTTGGATTAGTTGTAAATGTATAGTGTAAACTTTAGGGCACCCGCTAAAACAAGTATAACTGATATGCTAAGAAAGACAGAAAATGTGATAATGTCAAATGCTCATTCAAAACCACAAAAGGCAGAAAAAGAATGGAAGTCAAAAATAGGATAAAGGCAACAAATAGAAAATAATAATGAATATGGTTATATATGTTCATTTCTGATATTATATATCAACTACATCAATAGTCACTGTGAATGTAAATGGTCTAAATGCACCAATTCAAAGAAAATTGTCAGAGTGGATCAAAAAACATGACCCACTCCATGTTGTCCATCAGAAACCCACTTTAGATATAAAGGCACATAGAGATTAAAAGTAAATAGATGGAGAAAAATATACCATGTCAACACTAATCAAAAGAAAGCAGTAGTAGCTATATTAATTTTGGACAGAGCAGATTTAACAACAAGGAAAGTTATCATAAAGAGGAGCATTACACAATGAGAAAGGGGTCAATTTTTCAGGAAGAAATCATAATTCATAATGTGTTTGTGCCTAACAACAGAGCATCAGCTAAATGAGACAAAGAATAGCCAGGAGAGCCAGATGAATCCACTATCATAGATGGAGACTTCAACACCCCTCTGTCAGAAATGGACAGACCCAGCGAGGAAAGTGAACAGAGGTGGTCTCAGAGATGTGGGGGTGCAGCTGATGGCTGTTGGTTGGGGGGGGTGGGGATGAGGGAGAGAAGGAG
>NW_017732163.1:522439-530586 GCF_001890085.2 Hipposideros armiger
AAAAAGTATAACTATTGCACTGTGTTGTACAGCTGAAACTAATTCTAAAAAATGTGTATTTCATAATAAAAAATAATTTAATAAAAAAAAAGAAATGGACAGATCCAGAAGGCAGAGAACCAATAAGGACGAAGTGGAACTGAACCATACCATCACTAACTGGATCTAATGGACATCTGTTGACGACTTCATCCAACAGCAGCAGAATTCACATTCTTCTCAATGGAACAGTCACCAAGACAGAGCATATTCCGGGTCATAAGACACACCTTAACAAATTTAAAAGACTGGTAATCATACAATGAATGTCTGCTCTCAGGCTGCAACAAAACTAAACTAGAAATCAGTAACTGAAAGATAACTGGAAAATCCTCAAATACTTGGAGATTAAACAATACATCTCTAAATAATACACATGTCAAAAAAGAAATCTCAAGAGAAATTTAAAAATATTTTGAACTAAATGAAAACACAACTTATCAAAATTTGTGGGATGCTGCAAAAGCAGTGCTTAGAAGGAAATTTATAGCATTGAATGCATACATTAGAAAAGAACAAAGATCTAAAATCAATAATCTAAGATTCCCCCTTAAAAAGTAAAAAATGAGGAGCAAATTAAATCCAAAATAAGCAGAAGAAACACAGTTGACCCTTGAACAGCACGGGTTCAAGCTGTGTGGGTCCACTTACACACAAAGTTTTTTCAATAACTATACAGTCAGTCCTCCATATCCCCAGGTTTGGCATTCATGGATTCAACCAGCCTCAGATTGAAGACCTTATTTTTGATCCATAGCTGGGAACCTGCAGATGTGGAGGGCCAACTTGAGTTATATGCAGATTTTTCAACTATGCAGGGGGTTGATGCCCCTAGCCCCCATGTTGTTCAAGGGTCAATTGTATTAGCAATCAGAATTCAGCAGCACTGTGAAAGTGTCATACACACGAGCAAGTGGGATTTATACTTGGACTGCAAAGATAGTTCAATATGGGAAAATCAATTAATGTAATCTATCACATTAACAAAATGAAGGACAGAAATGATAGTCATCTCAATTGGTGCAGAAAAAAGCTTTTGACAAAATTCAACACTCTTTCATTATCAAAACACTCAACAAACTAGAGCTAGAAGGAAACTACCCCAATATAATATAAGCCATAATTGAAAAGCCCACAGCAAACATCACAGTAAGTGGGGAAAGAGTGAAACCTTTTCCTCTAAGATCAGGAACAAGGCAAGGATGCCCACTCTCACCACTTCTATTCAACACAGTATTGGAAGTCCTAACCGGAGCAATTAGACCAAAAAAAAAGCAAAAAAAAAAAGGCATAAAAAAAGGAAAAGAAGTAAAATTCTCTCTGTTCACAGATGACATGATTATATGTACAAAACTCTAAAGATTCCACACAGAAAAACTATTAGAATTCAGTAAAGTGGCAAAACACAAAATCAATACTCAAAGATTGGTTGCATTTCTATACACTAACCATGACCATTCCAGAAAGGAAACTGAGAAAACGATCCCATTTACTATAGTAGTATCAGAAAGAATAAAACATTCAGGAATAAATTTAATGAAAGAAGTGAAAGACGTGTACACTAAAAACTACCAAACGTTGCTAAAAGAAATCAAAGAAGATAACAACTAAATGGAAAGACATCCTGTGCTTGTGGATTGGAAGACTTAATACTGTAAAAACGATCAAATGATCAAGATGATCTACAGATTCAGTACAATCCCTATAAAAATCCCAATCACAGTTTTTGCAGAAATAGAAAAAAATCCCTAAAATTCATATGGAATCACAAAGGACCCTGAACAGACAAAGAAGAAATCTTGAAAATGAGAAACAAAGTTGGAGGCCTCACACTTCCTGATTTCAAAACATTACAAAGCAACAGTAATTAAGATGGTGTGGTACTGACATAAAGATAGATATAGAGACCAACGGAATAGAATAGAGAACCCAAAAATAAACTTATATATCTGGTCAAATGATTTTCAACAAGGGTGCCAAGACTACACAATGGGGAAAGGACAGTCTCTGCCACAAATGGTGTTGGGAAAACTGGATATCTACAAGCAGAATAACGAAGTAGAACCCTTCCTTACCTTATACCATGTACAAAAATTAACTCAAAATGGATTAAAGACCTAAATGTAAGCCCTAAAACTATTAAAGCCCTAGAAGAAAATATAGGGGAAAAGCTCCAGGACATTGGATTCTTAGATATTTCTTAGTATTGATTTCTTTTTTTTTTAGATTGTATTGGGGAATTGGGGAAGAGGAACAGTGTTGGGGAATTAGGGAAGGGGTACAGCCAAGTTGTTGTCCTTCAACCTTAGTTGTGAAGGGCGCTGCTAACTCAACTCAAGTCCAGTCGCCATCTGGCTGCCCAACAGCAGCTCACAACCGTGCAGCTCAAGATGTCGTGTTCAATCTTAGTTGCGGGTGGGCGCAGCCCACCATCCCACGCGGGAGTCGAACCAGCAATCTTGTTGTTAGGACCGTGTGCTTTCACCAGCTGAGCCATCCTGCCACCTTTTGGCAGCTCAGCTGCAGCTTACCTCAGGCACAGCTCACTGGCACGTGTGGGAATTGAACCAGCGACCCTGTCGCTCAGAGCTCGCACTCTTAACCAACTGAGCCACTCGGCTGGCCCCTAGTATTGATTTCTTAGATATGACACCGAAACTACAAGCAACAAAATGAAAAATAGACAAATGGAACTACAGTAAGTCCCCGACTTACGAACAAGTTCCGATCCAGGAGAACATTCGTAAGTCGGATTCGTTCGTAAGTCCGACAAAGTGAGTCTTTGTGCTTCCTAGCAGTCCCCTCCACATCACAGTTTTCCGTCTTGCTTCCAGACATCCTGGGTTCTGATTGAGCACTGTACTACTGTACACTATCGCACTGTGCAGTAAGCACACAGAAGCACAATTGTGACAATGTCTGGCAGACACGTGAGCTACCTCTGCGATTTGTTCGCATCTACGAATGTTCATAATGCGAGGTCCGTTTGTACCTGTGAAAGTTCATAACTTGAATGTTGGTAAGTCGGGGACTTACTGTATCTCAAACTTAACTTCTCCAGGTCAAAGGAAACGATCAACAGAGTGAAAAGGCAATCTGCAAAATGTGAGAAAATATTTGCAAATCATATACGAAGGATACCCAAAAAATGTATACACATTTTAAGGAAGGAAAAAATTATTACAATTGTAATACTCAATATATATCGATAACAAAAGATGAATACAAGTCACGTTTGACTTCTGCAATTACAAGAGGTGCTCAAAGTGGTTACCATCAGTGTCCAGACACTTCTGATTACAGTGAACTACTGCTTGAGCAATGTTGACCATTTCTTAAAATGTGTATACATTTTTTTGGTACCCCTAGTGTCTGATAAGGGGTTAATATGAAGACTACACAAGGAAATTCCACAATTCAACAACAAAAGACAAATAACTCCATTAAAAAATGGGCAAGGGACTTGAATAGACACTTCTCCAAAGAAGACAGACAAATTGGCCAATAAATAACGTGAAAAGATGCTCAACTTCACTGATCATTAGGGAAATGCAAATCAAACACAATATTACCTCACACTCATAAGGACAGCCACTATCAAAAGCAACAGAAAATAACAACTGTTGGTAAGGCTGAGCAGAAGTTGGAATCTTTGTACACCATTGGTGGAAATGAAAAACAGTGCAGCCACTGTGGAACACAGTATGGAGGTTCCTCAGAAAATTAACACTAGAACTACCACATGATCCAGTGGTCCCACCTCTGGGTACATAGCCAAAGGAATTGAAATCAAGATATCAAAGAGATATTTGTACCCCCATGTTCACTGAAGCATTATTCACAGTAGCCAAGAGGTGGAAGCAACCCAAATGTCCATCGGCGGATAAGTGGATAAAGAAAATATTATACAGTGGTCCCCCAGAGGATTGGTTCCAGGACCACCAGGGACACCGAAGTCCATGGATGCTCAAGTCCCTTATATAAAATGGTGTAGTACTTGCATGTAATACGCACATCCTCTCATATACTTTAAATCATCTCTAAATTACTTATTATACCTAATACAATGTAAATACTATGTAAATAGCTATTATACTATGTTGTTCAGGGAATAATGACAAAAAAAATCTGTCCATGTTTAGTACAGATGCAACCATCGTGGGTATAACTACATAGCACACATCGGTAATGTTAACATTTTTTTTCAAATATTTCAATCCGTGGTTGGTTGAATTCATGGATGTGGAACAGGACATGGAGGGATGACTGTATGTACACACAATGGAATGTTATGCACCCTTTAAAAAGGAACGAAATCCTGTCACATGGAAGGAACGCCTACAACATGGAAGAGCCTCAAGGACATTAAGCTAAGTGAAAAAAGTCAGTCAGAAAAGGTCAAATACTATATGATTCCATTATGATGAAGTATCCACAGTAGTCAAAAATCATAGAAACAACATCAGAAAGGTGGTTACCAAGCGCTGGGGGAAAACTAGTATCTAGAGGGTGTAGAGTTTTAGTATTGCAAGATGAAAAAGTTTTGGAGCTCTGTTGCATAACAATGTTAATATACTTAACTGTACATTTAAAAATGGTTAAGATGGTATATTTAATGTTATACTTTTTTACCACAATTTAAAAAAACTCATGAAACTAAAAAAAAAAAATCCACACAACATGACCAACCATAGAGGAACTCTATTAGAAAAGGGAATGAGTTCTTGAAAAGTAGTCAAAATAAACAGTTATGGAAAATATTTTAATTTTTTCTTAAGGAATGAAAAAAATGATGCAAGTTTGGACATTATCATTAGTAAGTATGATCATTAAATAAGTCGGAATACACTTTCACTGAAAGGAAATATGAAAGTCAAGGCAGGGAAAGTGGTAGGTGGGGGTGAGGGCATTAAGATCTGAGCCTCTGAGACCAAAAGCTAGGGTTCAAACTGCCCTGCTGCCACTTCTTAGGTGAGCGATCTCGTGCAAGTCACTAATGCTCTGTGGTCCTCAGTCTCCTCATCTATAAAACAGGAAGAATAGTGCCTGCCTATAGCACTGTTGGGAGGAACCTGTACTTAGAAGAGTATCTAATACCTAGTAAGGGCTTCTTAAATGGTACCGTGTTTCCCCAAAAATAAGACCTAGCTGGAAAATAAGCTCTAGCATGATTTAGGGTGTTTGTAATATAAGCCCTACCTCAAAATAAGCCCCAGTTAAATCTTCAGCCAGACATGACTGTATTTGAATAACTGTAGATTTTTGTATATGAATAAATGAATAAAATGTGTCTTTTGGAGCAAAAATTAATATTAAGACTTGGTCTTATTTTCAGGGAAACACAGTTCTTCTCCCTCTGCAGGGGTGACAGTAATGAGACTTGAATTTTCTGCACAAGCCCAGTGCTTTGGAGGTGAGGAAAGTGGCTCTTAAATATTACCTTTACAAGGTAGCCCCTCACAACAGAGTGCGCTAGTACATGGAATGCCAATTTTTAAGCCTTGGTTCTCTGTCACTCACCCAGGCCCCGGCGTCTTCTCACTGGTTCCACCAACCAGGGTGCTTCCCCTTCTTCCAATAAGGTGATCACATTTGGCCTCCGACAGGAAAGTCCTGCTCATGGGAAAAACAAAACTGAGCACATGGGTGCCACACACATTAGAGCCAAGCCCTGTGTCAACAGGAATGCAGGTTTCTTAGCACATAAGGCGTGGAGGGTGCGAAGGGCAGCGGGAGAACGCAGAGGATGAAAATTCAGTGACAGCCAACAGTTTGTCATCTCTAACTCTGCAGAGCCAACTGCTGTTCTGAAAAGTTGGACCAGAAACTCTTGAGGCTGATTATTAAGCTACTGCTTTTCAGATCCCACCACCGCCCCCTTCTCTGACCTGTTTTGGGGGACAAGGGCTCTGTAACCCTCAATTCTACTTCACCAGCTGCTCCCTGAGGGTCCACCAATAGGGGCTCTAGTGGTTTCAATGTCTGTTGTTTTTCTTTTTCTCCCTCTACTCCCAGACTAGCCTCATCTCGCCCTCTCAGGAGTATAAAACCAGGCAGTGCACCCCCTCTCCTCCTTTAGAAGTCTGTGTCCCTTCCCCTATGTCCTAAAAACCCAGCTCTCCCTTAGCCCTCGGGGGTGGCTACAGCCTGCAGTTACCGAGCCTGCGGTTACTGTGGCTGCTTACCTCAGTGTCCTCTACTCGCCCATTAACAGTACCTGTTAAGTCAATTCCTCATATTAAACTCTCTCTCTCTTAAAACAACTAGGGTGTCCTCAGAAGGACATATGCATATATAGTTCCTACATGACCAGCAATTCCACTCCTTGGTACATAACCAAGAGACTTGGAAATGTGCGTCCATTAAAAACCTTTTCAAGAATGTGCACAGCAGCATATACATAATACTGCAGAGTGGAAAAGCCCAAATGCCCGTCAGCTGACGGATGGATGGACAAGATGTGGCCCATCCACACAAGGGAATGGTATCTGGCCATAAAAAGGAGTGAGGCAATGGCACACACTACAATGTGGGTGACCCTAGAAACTGTGATACTCAGTGAGAGAAGCCACACAGGACCACACATGATGCCACTTCTACAAAAGGCCAAGAACAGACAAATTCACAGAGACAGAAAGCAGATTGATTGATGAATCTGGGGGACTAGCGAGCAGGGGAAATGAAGAGTGACGGCTGATGAGAATGGGTTCCTTTTGGGGTGATAAAAATGCTCTAGAATTGACTGTGGTGGTGGATGCACAACTCTGCCAATAGAATAAAAGCCACTGAATTGTATAGTTTATATGGGCAAACTGTACAGTATGTGAATTACATCTTAGTAAAGCTGTTAGAAACAAAACAAAGCCTACCAAAACTGGAGTGGCTTCTGCTTTCCTGACCAGACTGACTGCCTCATGTCCCTCAAAGGGCTGCTGTGGGATCCAGGGGCCTTACCAAGAGAGAGTAGGCTCTGGTAGTTGTCCAACATGACATCTTTGTACAAATCCTTCTGAGTGGGGCTCAGCCATTCCCACTCCTCCTGGGAAAAGTAGATGGCCAAATCCCCAAATGTCACTGGCACCTGAAATGGAAAACCACACGTCCTCTCACTGTGGGTTTGTGCTTCCACACACCTGAGGAAGACAGTGGACTTGTCCCACACATGGGAGATATGCAGGACCAGGTGTATGAACCTAAGTAAAACACAGCACAATATGCTATGGCCGTTATTAAAGGCAGTGTTGCATAAAAAGAGTATCAACTTGGATGTACTGGGCACTGAGAGTCCAGGCATCTTCCTAGCACTGACACGTACTGGTTCTATTAGCGCCCATGTTAGCGACCAGGGCACTACTGAGAGGGTCACAGCAATGATGCAGACAAGGAAAGAGGCCCAGAGGCTGAGGAGACTGACGTTCTGCAAGCTGGTAAATGAAGCAGCTGGGCTTCAAACTGGGCAGTCTGGTTCTGGATCGTGCTCCTAACCATTTTCTCTCTAAAAAGCACGTGAACCTGTCGTCACACGCAGCAAAGAGCTCTTTGCAGATGTGATCAGCTGACCTTAAAATAAAATAGGGAGGTCATCCTGGCTTGTCTAGTGGGCCCGATGGAATCACAGGAGCCCGTAAGAGCAGACTTTTCTCTGGCTGGTGACAAAAGAGGAGGAAAAGGGAAGTCAGGGAGATCTGAGGCACAAGCTGGATGTGAGCTGCTGTTGCTGGTCTGAAGGTGGAAGGGGCCACACAAAAAGCAGAAGAAAGAACTGAGCTCTGCTGATCACCAGTGAGTTCAGAAGAGGACCTGAGCCTCAGGTGAGACCAGCGCCAGCAACATCGACGTCAGCCTTGCGAGACCTGAAGCAGATGCTGCAGTTAAGCCGTGTTGTACCTGAGCTCCAGCCCACGAACTGGGCGATGATAAATGTGTGCTGTGTTGAGCTGCCAAGTTGTGGTAATGTTATAGCAATGACAGGGAATGGGTACGCACAGCTCAGAGGGCGAAGCTGTTTGTTATGAGAAATGGCCTGCCTTCAAGATGCCTACTGTAGACATGGGGAACAGTTCAAGGAATGTAATTGATAATGTTGTGAATATTTTGTAGGGTGTCAG
>NW_017732163.1:531016-550604 GCF_001890085.2 Hipposideros armiger
AAGAATCCTGGAGCTGTGGTGCAGATCATAGCTGAAGATGTTATTTTTAGTCAGGAAGAATGTTAACCTGTCATGAAGGTATAAAATAATTTAGTAGTGAATGTTTTTCTGTACCATCCATGTGCAATTATACTCTAAATTTCACTACACTACATGAAAGTAAATGGACATTCCAGAATATAGAGATGATTATATAGTCCTAAACTAATTATTATTAAACCAATGATCGTTGAAAATAAAAAAATTAAAAAAAAAAGAGAAAAAAGGCTGAGAAAAATGAATAAAGCCTCTGTTACCCATAGGACAGTATCAAATGGTCTAACTTATGTGTAATTGGAGGTCCTGGTAAGGGGTGCATGTGGATATTTGAATAGACAATGGCCCCCAAATTTCCAAATGTAAAGAAAAATATGACATATTTGTTAACTTTGTAAAAACTGCATGTTAATATTTTAAGGGTAATTTCTAGAAGAATATGTAGATAGACCCATACAATATCTTGCTTGTTAATATTGTGACTATTTCCTTGCTTTTAAATATCAACTTTATAAAAGTATATCTCTCAATACAAATGTTTTCTATCCATTGTTTAAGAAAAATTGATATTCATGTCCACAAAGCTCAATACTTTAAAAATATGTTAAAAAAAAATGCCTACTGTAGAAACTAACGTGGTGAAGCCTGCTCATCACAGGAGGCTGCCTTTACCGTCTCACTGGCTGGGCTCCAACAAACCCAACCTGAATACAGGGTCACAGGCAGTCTCCTAAAGTCAGAACTGTCCTCCTTGTGGTACAAGTAGAAACAAAGCAACATTGAAGGGTTAGCTCTGAGCACAGCATCGACTCGCCCTCTTCCTCGGTGGGTCCCACCTGGGCATGCATCTCCACCTCGAGAAACCAGGGGCTGTCGTCTTCCCCGTGGGGAGGGCATCTCTCCCAGCACCGGCAGAGACCTCAAGGTACTGGACCAACAGGTGCAGGGTCGTGTGCACACTGAGAAAAGAGGAGGGGGGCCAATGGGCAGCTACCTGGGTTTCCGGGGCCCTTTTCATGCTCCCAATCTCTGGTGATGGGAGGAAACTGGGGGCCATGTCTTGGCTGAGTCTCTGTCATAGGAAGTGTCCATGGAGGGAAATGGTCGGCATCTTATAAGATGGTACTTTCCTGTAGAGGAATCACTCCTTACCTTGGCTTTGGACTTCCCTCGTGCAACTGGCATCCTTTCCTCCCTGATGAGAGTCTGCATCTGGGGAGGGGCAGTGCTGGGGAGGTGGGCTGTGGGAGAGAGAAGTCAGGAGGCTGACTGGGTCTTCTGGGTGGTCCCAGAGCCTCAGGGATAAGAAATCCATAGCACCTCACCCTGGACATACCCGTGCAAGTGCACACATGGAGGGAGGTCACTCAGAATGTCTTCTGGAGCTTTCCCACTCCTTTTCAGGGTCAGGGCGGGGCCACAGCCAATGCTATCTGCTCCTAAGATCACAGAAGGCTCTGGATCAGGAGGCAAGAGAGACATGCACAGACCCCTCCCTGTTCATCCATTTGATAAGTATGTTCTGAGAGCCTACCAGGTGCCAGGCGCTGTCCCAGGTGCTGGGGGGAGAGCAGTGAGTTAGAGTGGAAAAGTACCGGCTTCCAAGCACCCTGCATTCCAGCAGGGAAGACAAGTCCACACAGAACAGTATTAGCTGAGATCACTGCTATGAAGAAAAAAAAAGACGAGGGCAGGGGGGTGGAGTTATGGGTGCTGGGGGAGGCCTCTCAGAGGAGGCAACATGGAGCTGAGGTCTCAATAGTGTAAGCACGAGCCTCATGGATGCTGGTGGAAGAGCATTCTGGGTAGAGGCACAGCATGTGCAAAGGCCCTGTGGCAGACACGTGCTCAGCAAGTAGAAGGAAGTGAGGAGACCAGTGTGCTGCAGCTAAGTGAGTAAAGTGGGGAGTGGTGGGCCAGGAGGGGGCTGATGTCAGGATGGCCAGATCATGAAGTGGGTGGTGAGCAGTGTGGAACTGACCCCAGGTGTGGTAAGACATCACACCTTAGGAGCAAGGAGCTGAACAGAAAAGTGATATATCTGACTTAACATTTAACAAAAATTTGGGGGTGGCTATGTGGCCAATAAACTGTGTGTGTGTGTGTTGTGGAGAGGTGAGGGACAGGAGCAGAAGAGGGGCTCATTAATAGGTATGTGGAAATCCAGCCAGAAAATGTGGTGGTGCAGTATGATTGGAGGATAGGAAGGGGTGACACCCAAAAGACCTGAGTCACTACACCTGTGCTGTCCAACTTGCATGCCACAAGCCATGTGTGACAAGCGCGTTCTGGAAGTAAGGCTAATGCAACTGAGGAACTCAGTGGTTTTTTTTTACAATTATTTATTTACAGTTATTTTATTACAATTAGTTTATTAAAACCATAATAAATAATAAATATTAAAATTACCTAATTAAAATTCACTATTAATCTAAAATTAAAAATTTGTCCTCAATTCAGTTACTGTAAAACTCTTAAAGTATGTTTGGAACAACTTGGGTGTCTGAATCTCCTTTTCCATTGATACGTTTTAGGAAATTTCAATACAGATCAAAAAACTCCAATGAAAATCAGGTCTCTGGATTAAGGTGTGCCATACATGTAAAACACACACCAGCTTTAGAACACTTACTACAGAAGTAAAATATCTCACTGTAATTGTTTATACTGATTACAGTTAAAACTGTAATATTTTGGGTATACTGAGTTAAAAAAATTACTATTAAAATTAACTTTTATGATTAATTTTTTTAACACTTTTCACTGTGGCTACTAGAACACTTTCAACTGCCTTGTCCTATTTCTTGGGACAGCGCTACGCCACCCTGCACAGTGTGTGTCCCGTTGACAGCACTATTCCACCCTGCACAGCCTGCACTCTTCTGCTGCCTCATTTTCTTCACGTGCAGTCCGCTCCCTGAAAGCGGCCTGGTTTGTGCGTGTGTCTACATGGGTACCATCTCCCCACCATGACTTGGGCAACACAACAGCAGGCACCCTGACTCCTCCGCTCACTGCTCTCCTCCCAGGGCGGAGAAGGGGCCGCAGAGCCCCGCAGAGAGGTGCACAAGAAATGCTTGCTGACTTACACAGTTACCAGCCCCAATGCTTCCTGGCGACCAGATCCACACTGAGGCCACGTCACACAGCAGTTCTGCCAGCAGTCACCCCATCTCTAAACTTGACTTTTGGAGAAGCGTGGGGTTTGGAAAACGCAGAAATGAGGGTATACTTTTCCCCCATTTCAAAAACTCTAAAATATAGAAAAAAAGAACAGTACAATGAATACCTAGTCACTCTTAAAATATTAACATTTTCCTTACTGTTTTTAAAAAATCCCATCATTTCAATGTAAGTTGTAGCCATGACAACAGTTCACCCCTAAATGCAACAGCGTGCATCTGGGGAGAAAGCCAGCATCACACCCCAGTGCCAACAGCAATGGGTGCCTCTGAAAAGCTTTGTGATTTTTCTATGAGAAAGGCACAGCGGGAAGCAGCCTGGGAAATGGTTTCCCTCTACAGGTGTTTGCACTCTTTTCTCCCTTGTGAGTCAGGGAAGATAAATGAAACCAAGACAATAATTAAGGTCAGAGTTAGATAAGGGGTATGTTTTAATCCAAAATGTGAATCACAAGATGGCCTTGTACTGTTTATTTAAAGGAACCCAGGCAAAGAATGCTTGATTTATTATTCTTCTCTCTGTACAAAGAGAAAAGCAATAGTAACAGTAATAAGTAATACTAAGACTAATTATTAATAAGACTAATAAGCATTGAGTGCTTACATGTGCCAAGCATCACTCCGTGGAGATTACCATTTAATTCTCACTCTGAGCCTGAGGCAGGTACTCTTAACCCCATTTCCAGAGGAGGAGAGTGAAGCACAGAGGCAGAAACCACTTGCCCCAGGTCGCAGGGCAGGGAAGTGGCAGAGCAGGATCAAGCCTGGGTCCATGGGCTCCTCACTCCTGGCTAACACTCTGGGTTTCAGGGAAGAACTAGGCAGCCTGCTGTGGTGTCAAACACATCACTCTGGAGTTGGACCACCTGGGTGAGACCATTGTTTTCATTAGCTATGTGACCCTGGACAAGTTACTTAAGCTTGCTGTGCACGTTTCTCCTATGGCAGTTGAAAATGTTCCCCTATTGAACAAGGACAATACGGAACTACTTCTGGAGTTGTGAGGATTAGGTAAGAGTTCATATGTGATAATTGGCTGTATTTTGCCTCCCACGTGTTATTAACGTGTGTATGACTCTCCTCTTCCTCACGCTGGCCTCCCTGCCAGGCCCTTATCTTCCCAGGCCCTTACCTGTCCCACGACCCAACCAGCAGTGCTCTTCCCCGCCTCACCTCTGCATTTCCTTCCCTCTTTGCGCCAACTACACCTTCTCTGTCAGGCTCACCCCAACCATCCTATTTAACACTGCAACCTGCCTCCGACCCATCCACCCACCATTCCCTCACCCAGCTCTGACTTCTCCCTTCTCCGCAGCTCTCACTGCTGTTTAATGTGCTATAATACATGAAGTAATAGAAAAAAATGTATGTTGCTCTCTGCCCCAGGTCCTGGCACAGAGCTCCTGAAACCCTTTTGATTTCCTAAGTGATGAGAGCACTAGGAGCATCTTTTGTCCTATTGAGGTGACTCTCAGTGGGCTCCTGTGTAGTGACTGGTCACCAGAAAGACCACGCCATGATTAGAAGCATGGGGTTTTCAGCTCCACCCGTCCTCTGGAGAAAGGAGACAAGCTGGAAATGGAATTAATGATCGAGCTCACCTATGGAAGGAAGCCTCCATAAAGTCCCTCAATGATGGGGTTCGTCTGGGTTGGTGAACACATCCATCCAGGAGGGTGACACACCTGGATCCACAGCTCAGAAGCTCCTGGGATTCCTCCAGACCTTTCTCTATGTACCCCTTCATCCTGCTATTCATTTGTGTCCTTTGTCACATCCTTTAATAAACTGGTAAACGTGTTTCCCTGAGTTCTGTGAGCTGCTCTAGCAAATTAATCCAATGTGAGGAGGGGGTGGCTGGGACTTTGGATTTGTAGCCAAGTCAGAAGTGGTGGGTAACCTGGTACCTACTACTTGCAATTGGCATCTGAAGCAGTCTTGTGGGACTGAGTCCTTAACCTGTGACATCTGACTCTGTCTCCAGGTAAATAGTGTCAGGATTGAGTTAAATTGTAGGACACCCAGATGGTGTCGCAGAATTGCTAGTGTCAGAAGTGTTGTGAGGGCCGGCCGAGTGGTTTGTTGGTTAAGAGTTGGCTAGTTGGTTAAGAGTTGGCTTGGGAGCGCAAGCTCTGAGCAGCAGGGCTGCCAGTTCGGATCCCACATGGGCCAGTTACGCTGCACCCTCTACAGCTAAGATGGTGAACAACAGCTCAACCTGGAGCTGGGCTGCCGTGAGTCGCCGGGGATGGCGTAGGCTGCAGTGGGGTGCAGTGGGCTGCCGTAAACTACCGTGAGTGGCCGACAGCCAGCGTGTGTAGCCGGCAGCTGGCGTGAGCTGCCGTGAGTTGCTATGAGTGGCCGTCCAAGGGCCGGTGACCAATCTACCTCACCCGGGAAGAGTGCAATGATCACAATACCAACATCCTAGTGAAGCAACGTCCTCCACAACTAGACTGAAGGACCAAAGGACAGCAACTTGTCTGTTCCCCTTCCCCGATTCCCCAACGCTGTTCCCTACCCCAATTCCCCAATAAAAATCTTTAAAAAAAAGAAGAAGTGCTGTGAGTGGTGGTAGCTGAGAGGAAAGGGAAAACACAGGCGAAAGACTGAGTTTTCCCCAAAATACTATGTACTTTGCCTACTTGTTACGTCTGGTACTTATGGTCTGTCTCCACAGACTCCAGGGCAAGCCCACTGAGGACAGGACCTTTGTGTGTCCCCAGTGCCCTGGACCAGTACCTGGCAAGGGGCCTGCTAACATCTGTGATCTGAGTGACTGAGCGAAGTTTCCTTACCATCAGTTCTTCAACGAGCTGTCCCGGCCCCTTGGCTGGAGTACGGGTCCCCCTGACCTGCACTGGGTGCCACTTCATCACGTGGGCAACTAATTCTTCACCTCCTGCCCTGCACCGGATACTGTGAGTTGACCAATGTTCCTGTGTGTAGCCAGGAGGCAAGTTACTGAACCTTAATGGGCCTTTACCGTGATCCTTTCCACTGCAAAGGGAGGATGAACGCTGCTGTTGTGAGCAGATAAGACAGTATCATGGTGAGTGCTCAGCAAAGGGGAGTTGTATTTCTCGCTGTTGTCACTAGTGAAAGGTGGAGACAGTGCTGGGGCTGTGAGTCTGGCGGAGGCTGAGTGACTGTCCTTCTGTCCGTGTGCTCTGTAAAAGCACTCTGGTGTGTGTGTTGAATATGGTTCCCGTCCCCCACCACAGGGGACACCACCACCTCCTGGGTTAATAACAAGTCCAAGGATGAGAGCTGAACTGAGTAGTTTATATGCATTATATGACCGCCTTTCATCTTTATAGCAAACCAACATGTGGGGTTCGCATTTTCCATTTAGAGGGTGAGAGAGGGGAGACGACCAGCATGCTGTCACAGAGCCTTATGTAATGGAGCAAGGGCCTGAGTCCCTGTCGGTCCACATGCACCATCACTGGCATCCTGGAGCAGGACAGGAGTCTGCACAGGAAATCCACCCCATCCTCTCTGGTGGGGTTCCAGAGTGTCCGTGTGGCCCCACTTATGATACATTTACCCGTGACAGCAGAGTGGCCACAGGACCTGGGGAAGTTTTCAGCACACCATGTTTAGGTTGACTGTTGTGGCTTAGTGACAAAACCAGTGACCTGGCCTTCAATTCTATGACCACCGAGCAAGGCTTTCCCCATGCTGAAAGTGGAGACAATGGGCCACCCCAGAACCTGGACCCTGAATTCTCTCTGGATTAGACCCTGGGGCAGGGGTGTGTTGCGTGATTTGAAGCGCCCACCAATTTTCATGGTGTAAATACTCCCACCAGGGCCCACTGTAATTATAGCCACTGAACTGAAGTCACTGAGCATGGAGCTGGGGACAGGAGTGCATAACAGGCTTCTCTGAGCCATGCCAGCCAGCCCCAGCACTCCACTGTCATGGGGCCTCTGAGAATAGCACTCTGTCCTTTGCCTGGGAGTTCTCACACTTTTGACTAATATCCCCCAATACTAGAGGAGGTTTAATGCCTAGCCCTGTGTGCTGGGACACACCCCAAAGTAGCTGCCTTATAACAGAAAACTCTTTGTTTGTTTCATTTTGAAATATCCACATGACTTTAGCATCCCACATCATAATAAATCTGTGTTAACATAAAAATCATGTTTTAAATTACCTACCAGATAAGTACACTGCTTGGCTTTTCCCTTCCAATTCCTCATGTCAAACGGATTGCTTCCGGATGTGGCACTGTGTCCATCCTGTGGTTTCTCATAGCTGTACGCGCTCAGCCATGCACCCAAATTGGACAGGCACAACTCTTGTCCAAAAGACAGTTTTCTCTGAGGAACTCAGCTCTGCTGGAAGGAAAGAACAGCAGTTTGATATTAAGGAATTCTGGGTCCAAAGCTTGCCTCTGCCAATTACTGGCTGTGGGAGAGCTACACATGGCCTTCGTTTCCTATCCCTTGGCTGTTAGGAAATCTACATGAGCCACGTGGTCATTTCTTTCCTTCCTTTCCCTCTTTCAGTCAGTATACACTAAGCACCCAGAAGGCCAAGGAAGGCTGAGGCCCACCAAAAAGGCTGAGATTAGAGTCCTCACACGGCACTGGCTGGATAGAGGCTGGCACCACCTCAGTGGAGGGCAACTTGGCAATACCGTTAAGCTTTCAGGAACACATCCCCCTTTACCCAGTAACCTCATTTCTGGTATTTATCTTTGGACACTCTCGTGTGTGTGTAAAATGACAGACTGTGGCAGGGTTTGTAGTAAGAGGCAGAATGGGCCCGTGGTGAAGAGCGGGTGCCCTGAGCCAGGCTGTCTGGGTCCAACTTCTAACTCTGCCACCTCCTCTGTGTGACCTTACACCCCCTGTGTCCTCTAGGCCTCAGCTTCCTCATCTGTAAAACAGGGCAAATAACAATGATTCCATAGGGCTGTTGCGAGGATTAAATGAGTGAAAACATGTAACACACTTAGAGCAGTGCCAGTGCTAAACAAACATCAGTTATCAAGAGACTGGAAACAACCCAACTGCCCATCAGTAGGAAAATGGCTAAGTGAACATTACGTGCACATAGGGGACACCACATAGCCCTTAAAAAGAAAGAGGTAGCGCTATGTCAGTAGTTCATTAGGGGCAATTTTGCGATATCAGGGGACATTTTTGTTATTCACAACTGGGGGAGGAGAGGTCATGGCATCTAGTGGGTGGAGGCCAGGGACGCTGCTCAACACCCTATATCACTCAGGACAGTCCCCACAACAGAGTGATCTGGCCCAAATGTCAACTGTGCTGAGGTTAAGAAACGTGATCTGTGAACTGTATGAAGTGATCGCCAAAAGACAGTGGGGTAATGATGGAGGAAGGAGTAGAGAAAAACGCTTAGCAAAAACCAAACACAGGATACAAATACATGAGTTTGAAAAGCTCCTCAAGGGCAATCAAGAAGCTGGTGGCAGCGAGAATATCTGAAGAAGGAAACTGGGTCCCTTGGCATGGAAAAGAAACCCCAAACTCTCTTTTCCCTATGTACACTTTGGCATTTTGTATCACACATATACAAGTATGCTCACCTCCACTCTCCACCACCACAAATGAAGAGCAGAGGCTACACCCACAACCTCAGGGCAGGGCTGCACACCTGGCCTGTCTCCCAGGTCCCAGATCACAGGGTGGGAAACGGCTTTGAAAGGCACAAAGCTAAATTCTTGGTCCTAAGCTAAGGATGACTAGAACCTGGGTGGGAAAAACTTCAAAAAGTTACTAGATAGTGGCAGTGCCTTCCCTCAGGGGCAGGCAACTAGGGTCCCCCTCGGCCTGGCACCCCTCTGATCCTGGAGGGCTGTGCCCAGCACCGCATTGCGGACAGGTCTGACAAACCTGAAAGCCAGCCGTTTAATGCATGGGCAGTCTCCCTGCTTCCTTTCAGCCAGAGCCTGCTTTTGCTATACAACCTGTCAAATATTTGAAGACCATCCCTATTCAGACCCAGCCAACCTCAGAGGCGGAGGATATATGAAGACTGTTCTCTAAACACCAGAGTCCAGCTGGAACAGGAAACACAGGTGCTGCATGAGAATGTGGGCCCTGCCATTTCTCTGCTTTGCATAGGAGCAGAGTTCACTTGTAGGAAGGGGCTCGGAATGTCCCTGTCGCAGGGAAGTGCAGCTGGCAGGACTGCTTTTGCTAAAATATTGAAAGCACTCATCTCCTCCCCCTCCACGAAATTAATATCTGTTACTCCGAAAAGGCCCAGAGGAGTCCACAAGCTCTCAGAGCTGTAGCTCTCCAAGTTTGTACATCAGAATCTCTTGGGGGCTTTTAAATAAATACTGATGGCTTTGCACCATGACAGACCAATTAAATCAGAATTTCTGGGGGCTGAATCTGGGCCTTTTCTTAAAATAAAGTTTTCTAAGGTGACATTAATGTGAAGCTATGGTTTAGAATCACTGTCCCAGTCTCTGAACCTCGAGGGCAGGGACAGAGATCTGACTTTTCCTTGCTGAAGCCCAGACCTCAATGTGAAAGGAGAAAAGTCTTTGATAAGCTCAAGGGATTCCATTGAGTCCTTGTGGTGACCATCCCTGGCTTTGAAGTTGACTGACATGCCCATGGGAAGCCTGGATATTGATTCTGAAAACAGCACCTGCTATCACCCCGTAATCCCTTCATCCTGCTTTACTTTTCAAAATACTTAATTGCCACCTGTTATAAATTTAATTGTGGTCTCCCTATTAACTGCAAGGTCCAGGTGAGTAGGAACCTCATCTGTCTTATCGGTTGATTAGCAGGGTACCAGACCCATGGCAAGCATTCGACTGCTGAATGAATGTCTCTTAGAGCCTGCCTGGGCTGCAGGCCAAAACACCCTTTCTTCTCATCTCGGGAACACTATCCCTTTATCACCACTCCTCCAGCCCCCTCACTCTCCTTCTTATCCTCACATATTGGGAGTTTCCATGATGTACCCTCATCATGGTCCTGTTCACCAGTGATTCTTAACTGGGATGATTTTGCTCTCTAGGGGACACCTGGCAGCATCTGGAGACTCACAAGGAGTGTGCTACTGGCATCTAGTGAGTAGAGGTCAGGAATAATGATAAGCATCCTATAATACATAGGACAGCGCCCCACCCCAGAACAAAAAGTTATTTGGCCCAAAGTATCCATAGTGAGGAGGCCAAGAATTGGTCTAGACCAGGGGTCAGCAAACTGCGGTTCTTTGGGTAGGTACGTTCCATCTCAAAAGTTTGCCAACCCCTGGAAGAGCCAATCCTGTCCCTCACAACAACTTAAAAATCATTTGAGAGCCATAAATATACTTTTACATAATCACCATTATGTGGATAATATCCTGGAAAAATTTTATAAATGAAACTATGATAGTTTTATTTTCATTTTCAATTTTACTTCAGAGCCACAGTTTGTGAGCCGCAGTTTGCTGACCCCTGGCTGCTCTTCTGTCTCAAAAGTTTGCCGACCCCTGGTCTAGACAGAGATATCCCTAGCCCCTAGTGTTATGGGAAGGTACGCCTCCTCTGGCCCTGCCACTTCCCAGCTCCAGTAGTCCCCCCACAGGCTCCCTAGGGACATCTACATCCAAGAAGACCCTCTGCTCTGGTCTCCTCTTCCCTACCCTCTCTTGCCCTCCCAGGACCCTGACTAGAAAGTTCTGAATCTAAGCCCCTACAGAGACTTTCACATTATTTTATCTCTTGACCTGAAAACTTTACCCTGGAGCTCCACTTTTTGCTTTTCTTCCTGTGGATTTTATTCTCTTGGTGTGAGATCTTTGCAGTTATGATGTTAATACAGCAGTTATAATGTATATGTTGCTTACTTGTGTCAAACACTGTTTTACTTAATGCTCACCACAGCCTAGAACTGGTACTATTACTATCCCTGTTTCACAGGTGAAACCTAGGGGCAGGGGATTTAAGCGACCTCTCCCCAATCACACAACTAGTGAGTGACGAAACCAGGATTCCCAGAGTCCATGCTCTTTCCCCTCCAAGTTCCACTGCTCACGTAGCCACAGGTTCTAGAGGCCAGGGTGGGCTCTGCTCTCCCTTCAAAGGCACACTAAGGCAAAATGGACAACTGGTGTGGCTGGGTTACTGGGGACACTGCTGCTCAACTGGGAGAGGTCAGATCCTCAGCTTCACGGACGAATGCTCAGTCTCAAGTTCCAGCGTTCACCATTGCACCCCTACCTCTGTACAGAGTCAAAAAACAAAAAACAAAAAAAAGCCACCAACCAGCAGCACTACAATGAACACCCAGCACCTACTCAGTGTTAGTAAGTGCCAAGCTCTATGCTGGTGTTTCACCTGTTACCTCATTAAATTTTCCCACTACCCAGGCAGGCGCATAATTATCATCCTATTTTACCGAGAAGTCGAGCCTTGCATAACAGCACATACTGACTTTCCCAGGGCCCATTGCACCTGTGCAGACGCTCAGAATGCTCCCTCACAGAGATACCCCCCCCCTTTCAGTTACAGGCAGATACATACCAGCGCAGCACAATCACAACTGCAAAACCCTGAAACTCGGTCGCACCCAGTCAAAGCACACAGCCACTACAGACGGTGAAAAACGACCACATCAGTCTGTCACACACACACAGATGCGCTCCAATCACACAAATCCTCAGGGCCACAGTCACATACCCATTCCCAGCCCCCTAGAGGCGCAGTCATTTCTCTCTCACATCAACACCACAGACCACACAGTGCACGGTCCTGAGACACGACCTGGTCACCACACGCTGACTCCTGTCACACAGACACCCACACAGCCTTCTCACAGCACGTCCGACGCCATCACACATTTCAAACACAGTCACGGCCCTACCCCTCACACTCAGTCCAACAACACACAACCAGAAACGCAACTCCATAGCAGCCACAGCCCCACAGCCAGTCACAGGCGGAAAATCTCACGCAGTCTCACAACCCCACGCAGCCTCACAGCCCCACACAACCGCGGGAGCAGACATAAATCCACATCCACACTCACCTGCGTCCTCCCGGGTCGCGTCCCGGCGGCGCCCACCGGGACAGGGGCACAAGCACCTCACGCTCCCCGCGCCAGAACACTCCCCTCCTGGACACCGTAGGCCCCGCACCCTGACGCGCTGGACTGATAGGCCAACCGCAGCACCGCCCCCAGAGCGAGAGGCCCCGCCCCTAAACAAAGCCACGCGGCGTGAGCGCGTTCACACCCTCTTCTCCCTGGACATCACACAGGCACTGACTTTCAGCTACGCTCACGCAATCAGGGCTGTCCTTGGGGGGCGTCACCGCCCGCGCGCCAGCCCGAGGCCCCGCCTCTGTGCCAACCTACGTGACATGCGCGAGTTAGGCCTACTTTTCGCTCCTCGGGGCTCCACGCCTCACTCCTTGTTAAATCATGTAGAGATACTCGGGCGCTGCAGCCAGTCATTGATCTGTTCAACCAAACCCAACCTCAGCGTTCGCTGTCCTCGGCTTCCACGCCTGCGTGTTCCCGTCTGGGGGCTTCTCGCTCCAGTACACTCCCCCGTGCCCCGGGGGCTCAGCGGGACTTGGAACTAGAGTCATCAGCAGACACTGATGCCGCACTTGCGCGTGCGTACTGAGCTCAATGCGCACTCCCCAGAAGCCTCCGGGACGCAGCGCGGCTCTAGGCGGCTATTCCCAGGGGTAAGGTGGACAGAACCCGGGCAGCGCTGGCTCCGATCTGCCCTTCCCGGAGACGAAATGACCCGGGAGAGAGGCAGAGGAATGTTCCTCCAGGACTGGAATGGAATCTCACTTGCGCCTTTATTGACTGAGGAGCCCCAGAGTCCTTTGCGCGGCGCCTTTCCGGCGCCCAGACTCCATTTCCCAGGAGACCCTGCGGCCCGTTTCCGTGGTGACGCGATGCGCGTCTTTCGGAAGGAGTCGGGAGAGGGGCGCGGGCGCTCGCTGTGTGATTGTGAGTCTCTGAGAGGGAGGGCGTTAGGTATGAACCTGCCCCGCCAACTGGGCGTGATTGTACGTTTGTGTATGCGAGGCACAGGTGTTATCGTGTATCTGTGTGAGGATGAATCACTTTGTGAACGTGTTTGCCCTGTGTTTATGATTTTGTACCCTTAGTGTTGTGTTTTGCTTGTGTCCTTACGTGTATAGGAGACCCAGGTTTTGTGCTTGTGTATGTGTGTGTGGGGAGCACTGATATAGAATATGTGTGTCAGTATCCTCTGGCTGCTTTTGCACAACCGCGGTTGAGTGGTTGCAACAGAAATTCTATGGCCTAAGGAGCCTAAAATACTATTTGATTGCTCCCAGTTTTTGTGGTTGTATAGTATATGTGTAGGGAACCACAGATAGTGAATATGTATGTGTGTGGAAGCGTGTCCTTGTATATGTATGTGTGTGGCCCAGTTTTTGTGGTTGTGTATAGAAAACCACTGTCTGTGACCTTGTGTGTAGAGACTCAGTTTTTGTGTTTTTATAGGTGTGTGTGCGTAATTCTGATTCCAGTGCCACCATCAAGCAATTCTTCAACACACCAGCTGAGTGTTTTACAATTCAACTCAATTCTGACACTATCTAGCTAGCTATAGTTTCAGATTCTCCAGCTCAGTCCCCAAGACTGCCCCCAACCCCCATGTGAACCCACACGTCAGCTGCCAATCACAGTCCAGGTTGTCACCTATGCATTAGACCAGCTAAACCCAATGATTTCCCTCCTATGGTTAGATTAATTTGCTAGAGTGGCTCACAGAACTCTGAAACATTTTACTTCCTAGATCACTGGTTATTATAAAAGGATATAACTCAGGATGATCAGATGAAAGAGGTGCATAGGGCCAGGTATGGGAAAACGGCCTTGGAGCTTCCATGTTCCCTGAGCTTGCCACTTTCCCAGCACCTGCACATGTTCAACCTCCAGAAGCTCTCAGAAGCTTGTCCTTCATTACATGGGCATGATTATCTATACTACTGGTGATTAAACAACCTGCAGCCCCTCTCCCCTCCCAGGAAGTCGGGTGGAACTGAAAGTTTCAACCCTCTGATCACTAGGTTAGTTTCCTGGTAACCGGCCCTCAGCCTAGAGGCTTCCCAGGAGTCATCTCGTTAATGTAACAAAAGACTATCACTTTCAACACTTAAGAAATTTGAAAGGTTTTTGGGAGCTCTGTGCCAGGAGAAGAACAAATACATATTTCTTATTATAAATCACAGTATGGGATGGGGGTAGTGAGGGGTAACCCAGGGCTTGTGGTTGCACTGGTGTGGCCCTATGAGTGAGTGAGTTTTTTGGACTAGGTATTTAAGAGTGAGTGTAAGAAGCTAGTTTTGGTTTCTCAATTCAGTGACTAGTGATATTAATGAAAATTGCAGGTCACACATTATTAGGATTTTTCCAATTACTTCCATCACCACTAGCAGCTAGCACTTACTGATTGCTATCCCTGGCTCTAACAAACCCTAAGCATGTCCCCAACACTAACCTTAACACTATGTGTAAACCAACCCCTAACCAGAACCACTTCCCTAACACTAACGCAACTCTGTCTTTAACACTATCACTAACCCCATTCTTCACCGTAACTCTAACAGTATCCCTAACCTTAACCCTAACAATATCCACAACCCAAACACTAGCCCTATCCCTAACCCTAATCATAACCCAGTGCCAGGGACTGAGGGATCCACCCGGAGCTGTAAAAAACGCTGTGTCATCCTTAGCAAGGCTGGCGCCGCACCTCAGCATACGGAGGAGGTTTCTGGCACCCGCAGGTATTTCAATGCACTGGCTACTCAACATCTTGAGTCCGAGTAACTGGTGCTAACAATCTGCAGCTGGCGCACGGAACGTTCCCTACCCGAGGCTATCACCCTCCCCTTTTCTGCCCCCGCATTAGAGCGGCTATATAAACGAACCACTGCTGCTAGACTGGTTCAACTTTTCTCCCAACACAGAATAGAGCTTTTGGCCACCTGTCCCGCTTTCAAGTATTTCTTTGTCATCTTTCTTAACTTCCCATCGCGCCCATTCCAGGCGGTCCGACAAGACGCGCTGGATGCGGCAGCCATGTCCCTAACACTGAACCTGTCCTGAACCCCAACCTCAACCCCAACACGAACCCTGTCCTTATCTAAAAGCCTGATCTACACTGTCCCTGACCCTTATCCTAAATTAAGTATCCCTAACCTGTTCCAAATTTGCCTCTAAACTTAACTCTAATCCTGTCCCTTACCCTATTTCGAACCCTAAAAGACTAACAGTGACCCTAACCCTAACACTAAAAATAACCCCAAGCCTTGCCATTCCCCACCACCCCCGTTTCTAATTCTAATTCTAAACCTAAACCTAACCCTACTTGAAATTCAAAACTTAAACCTAACCCTGACCCTATCCCCTCAAATTAAACCTTTCCCTAATTCTAACCCTAACTATCCCTGTCAAACCCTAAACCTGTTTCTAACCATAGTCCTAACACTGTCCCTAACCCCAAACCCTAACACTCTACCTAACTCTAACCCTGTTCTTAAACTTAACACTAACCCAATCCCAAACATAACCCTATAAACCTGTCCTAACCTGGTCCCCTAATATCAACCCTAATCGTGTCCCAAACACTAACCCTAAAATTATCCCTAACTCCAACCCAAACCCAAACCATAACCCTGATTCTAAGTCTAAACCTATCACTGTCCTTTACCCTACAAACCCTAACTGTCCCTTTCCCCTAAAAACTCACATTGTATCTCATCCTAAACCAAACACTGGCCCGTAACCCCAAACCCTAAAACCTGAACCCCCTTTTTTAAAGATTTTTTATTGGGGAACTGGGGGGATGGGAACAGTGCTGGGGAATTAGGGGAAGCGGAACAGACAAGTTGCTGTCCTTTTGTTCTTCAGTCTAGTTGTGGAGGACGTTGCTTCACTGGCCCAAGTTGGCACCATCATTGCGCTCTTCCCGGGCGAGGCACATCAGTCGCCGGCTTCTGGACGGCCGCTCACTGCGGCTGCTGGCTGCTCACGCTGGCTGCTGGCTACATACGGTAGCCCATGGCAACCCACTGCAGCAGGGGCTGCAGCCTATGCCATCGCCGATGACTCACAGCAGCCCAGCTCTATGTTGAGCTGTTGTTCAGCATCTTAGCTGTCAAGGGCAGTGTCACTGGCCCTCATAAGTGGGATCCGAACCAGGGCCCTCTGGTGTCCCAAGCCAGTTCTTAACCATCGCGCCACTCAGCCGGCCCCTGAACCCCTTTTTTAACCTTAAACCTAAACCAGTCTCAATTGTACGCCTTAGGCTCTAACACTGTTCCTAACAAACCCTAAGCATGTCCCTAACACTAACCTTAACACTATGTGTAAACCAACCCCTAACCCGAACCACTTCCCAAACACTAACCGAACTCTGTCTTTAACACTATCACTAACCCCATTCTTCACCGTAACTCTAACAGTATCCCTAACCTTAACCCTAACAATATCCCCAACCCAAACACTAGCCCTATCTGTAACCCTAAACATAACCCTCTGCCGGAGACTGAGGGTCCCACCTGGAGTTGTAAAAAAATGGTGCATCATCCTTAGCAAGGCTGGCGCAGCACCTCAGCATACAGAGGAGATTTCCAGCACCCACAGGTGGTTTCAGCACACTGGCTACTCAACATCTTAATTCCGAGTCATTGGTGCTAACCATCTGCAGCTGGCGCATGGAAAGTTCCCAGCCTGAGGCTATTACCCTCCCCTTGTCTGCCCCGCATAAGCGCAGCTATATATATACGAACCATGGCTGCTAGACTGGTTCAACTTTTCTCCCAATAGAGGACAGAGCTTTTGTCCACCAGCCCCCGCTTTGAAGTCTTTCCTTTGTCGGTATTTCTTAACTTCCCATCGCGCCCACTCCAGGCCGTCAGACGCGGCGCGCTGGACGCAGCAGCCATGTCCCTAAACACTGAACCTGTCCCAAACCTGCACCCCAACGCCTACCCGAACACCGTCCCTAACTCAAAACCTGATTCCTCACACTGTCCCTGACCCTACCCCTAAAAAGTTAACTATCCCCTCAACGAACCATAAACCTGTCCCTAACCTTGCCTCTAAAACCTAACCCTGTACCTGTCCCTTACCCAGTTTCTAACCCTAAAAAGCCTAACAGTATCCCCTAACCATAACCCTAACACTGTCCCTAACCCTAAACCTTAAAACTGTACCTAATTCTAACCCGGTTTTTAACCTCAACCCTAACCCTGTCCCAAACCTAACCCTATAATCCTGTCCTATCCCGACCCCCTAACATCAGCCCTAATCATGTCTGAAACACTAACTCTAAAACTAACCCTAACTCCAACCCAAACCCAAACCGTAACCCTGATTCTAAGTCTAAACTTAACACTGTCCCTTACCCTAAAAACCCTAACAGTGTCCCTTACCTCTAAAAACTTAACACCGGCTCGTAACCCCGAACCCTAAAACCTGAGCCCCTTTTTTAACCTTAACCCTAAACGAGTCCCAATCGTACATGTCAGTCTCTAACACTGTTCCTAACAAACCCTAAGCATACTCTTGCACTAACCTTAACACTATGTGTAAACCAAACCCTAACCCATATCACTTCCTTGACAATAACCCAACTCTGTCTTTAACACTATCACTAATCCCATTCTTCACTGTAACTCTAACAGTATCCCTAAACTTATCCCTAAAAATGTCCCCAACCCAAACACTAGCCCTATCCCTATCCCTAAACATAACCCTGTGCCAGGGGCTGAGGGACCCACCCGGAGCTGTAAAAAACGCTGTGTCATCCTTAGCAAGGCTGGCGCAGAAACTCTGCATACGGAGGGGGTTTCCAGCACCAGCAGGTGGTTTCAATACACTGGCTACTCAACATCTTGGGTCCCAGTCTTTGGTGCTAACAATCTTCAGCTGGTGCACAAAAAGTTCCCTGCCCGAGGCTATCACTGTCCCCTTTTCTGCCCCCGCATAAGCGCAGCTATATAAATGAACCACAGATGCTAGACTGGTTCAACTTTTCTCACAAGAAGACAGATCTTTTTTCCACCTGCCCCCGCTTTCAAGTATTTCTTTGTCGGTCTTAGTTGTCTTCCCAACGAGCCCACTCTGGGCAGTCTGACGACGTGTGCTGGACGCAGCAGCCATGTCCCTAACACTGAACCTGTCCCGAACCCCAACCCAACCCCAATCCCAACCAGAACCCTGTCCCTATCTCAATCCTTGATCCTCACACTGTCCCTGACCCTAACCCTAAATTAACTATCCCTCAACGAACTATAAACCTGTCCCTAAACTTGCCTCTAAACCTAACCCTAAACCTGTCCCTTACCCTGTTTCGAACCCTAAAAGACTAACACTGTTCCTAACACTAAAAATTACCCCAAGCGTTGCCATTCCCTCCCAACCCCGTTTGTAATTCTAATTCTAACCCTAAACCTAACCCTAATTGAAATTCAAAACTTAAACCTAACCCTGAACCTATTTCCTCAACCTAACCCTTTCCCTAATTCTAACCATGACTAACCCTCTCAAACCCTAAACCTGTTCTTAACCATAACCCTAACACTGTCCCTAACCCTAAACCTTAAAAATTTGCCTAACCCTGTTTTTTAACCTTAACTCTAACCCTGTTCCAAACCTAACCCTATAATCCTGTCCAATCCCGATCCCCTAACATCAACCCTAATCATGTCCAAACACTAAACCAAAAACTATCCCTAACTCCAACCCACACCGAACCATAACCCTGATTCTAACTCTAAACCTAACACTGTCCCTCACCCTAAAAACACTAACAGTGTCCCTTACCCCTATAAACTAACACTGTATCTAATCCTAAACCTAACACCGGCCTCTATGCCCGAACCACTTTTTTAACTGTAACCCTAAACCCGTCCCAATCCTATGCCTCAGTCTCTCTCTAACACTGTTCCTAACAAAACCTAAGCATGTTCCTAACACTAACCTTAACACTGTGTAAACCAACCCCTAACACGTACCACTTCCCAAACCCTAAACCAACTCTATCTTTAACACTATCACTAACCCCATTCTTCACCGTAACTGTAACAGTGTCCCTAACCTTAACCCTAACAATGTCCCCAACCCAAAACTAGCCCAATCCCTAAAACTAAACATAACCCTGTGCCAGGGACTGAGGGACCCACCTGGAGCTATAAAAAATGCTGTGTCATCCTTAGCAAGGCTGGTGCAGCACCTCAGCAAACGGAGGAGGTTTCCGGCACCACCGGGTGTATTCAATACACTGGCTACTCAATATCTAGAGTCCGAGTCATTGGTGCTAACAATCTGCAGCTGGCGCATGGAAAGTTCCCAGCCCGAGGCTACCACCCGCCCCTTTTCTCC